>NC_134482.1:26660172-26697731 GCF_964194025.1 Convolutriloba macropyga | reverse complement strand
CAAGCTCAGCTAAGCTAGCTAGCTCAAGCTCAAGCTCAAGCTAGCTAGTAGCTCAAGCTCAAGCTAGCTAGCTAGCTCAAGCTCAAGCAGCTAGCTAGCTCAAGTCAAGCTAGCTAGCTCAGCTCAAGCTCAAGCTAGCTAGCTCAAGCTCAAGCTAGCTAGCTCAGCTCAAGCAGAGCTCAAGCTCAAGCAGCTAGCTAGCTCAAACACAAGCTTGCTAGCTACTCAAGCTCAAGCTAGCTGATCAAGCTCAAGCAGCTAGCTCAAGCTCAAGCTAGCTAGCTAAGCTCAAGCTCAAGCTAGCTAGGCTAGCTCAAGCTCAAGCTAGCTAGCTAGCTCAAGCTCAAGCTAGCTAGCTCAAGCTCAAGCTAGCTAGCTCAAGCTCAAGCTAGCTAGCTAGCTCAGCTCAAGCTCAAGCTAGCTAGCTAGCTCAAGCTCAAGCTAGCTAGCTAGCTCAAGCTCAAGCAGCTAGCTCAAGCTCAAGCTCAAGCTAGCTAGCTAGCTCAAGCTCAAGCTAGCTAGCTAGTCAAGCTCAAGCTAGCTAGCTAGCTCAAGCTCAAGCTAGCTAGCTAGCTCAAGCTCAAGCTAGCTAGCTAGCTCACTAGTAGCTCAAGCTCAAGCTAGCTAGCTAGCTCAAGCTAGCTAGCTAGCTCAAGCTCAAGCTAGCTAGCTAGCTCAAGCTCAGCTAGCTAGCTAGCTCAAGCTCAAGCTAGCTAGCTAGCTCAAGCTCAAGCTAGCTAGCTCAAGCTCAAGCTAGCTAGCTCAAGCTCAAGCTAGCTAGCTAGCTCAAGCTCAAGCTCAAGCTAGCTAGCTCAAGCTCAAGCTCAAGCTAGCTAGCTAGCTCAAGCTCAAGCTAGCTAGCTAGCTCAAGCTCAAGCTAGCTAGCTAGCTCAAGCTTCAAGCTAGCTAGCTAGCTCAAGCTCAAGCTAGCTAGCTCAAGCTCAAGCTAGCTAGCTCAAGCTCAAGCTAGCTAGCTAGCTCAAGCTCAAGCTAGCTAGCTAGCTCAAGCTCAAGCTAGCTAGCTAGCTCAAGCTCAAGCTAGCTAGCTCAAGCTCAAGCTAGCTAGCTCAAGCTCAAGCTAGCTAGCTAGCTCAAGCTCAAGCTCAAGCTAGCTAGCTCAAGCTCAAGCTCAAGCTAGCTAGCTAGCTCAAGCTCAAGCTAGCTAGCTAGCTCAAGCTCAAGCTAGCTAGCTAGCTCAAGTTCAAGCTAGCTAGCTAGCTCAAGCTCAAGCTAGCTAGCTCAAGCTCAAGCTAGCTAGCTCAAGCTCAAGCCAGCTAGCTCAAGCTCAAGCTCAAGCTAGCTAGCTAGCTCAAGCACAAGCTTGCTAGCTAGCTCAAGCTCAAGCTAGCTAGCTCAAGCTCAAGCTAGCTAGCTCAAGCTCAAGCTAGCTAGCTCAAGCTCAAGCTCAAGCTAGCTAGCTAGCTCAAGCACAAGCTTGCTAGCTAGCTCAAGCTCAAGCTAGCTAGCTCAAGCTCAAGCTAGCTAGCTCAAGCTCAAGCTAGCTAGCTAGCTCAAGCTCAAGCTCAAGCTAGCTAGCTCAAGCTCAAGCTCAAGCTAGCTAGCTAGCTCAAGCTCAAGCTAGCTAGCTAGCTCAAGCTCAAGCTAGCTAGCTAGCTCAAGCTCAAGCTAGCTAGCTCAAGCTCAAGCTCAAGCTAGCTAGCTAGCTCAAGCTAGCTAGCTAGCTCAAGCTCAAGCTAGCTAGCTAGCTCAAGTTCAAGCTAGCTAGCTAGCTCAAGCTCAAGCTAGCTAGCTAGCTCAAGCTCAAGCTAGCTAGCTCAAGCTCAAGCTAGCTAGCTCAAGCTCAAGCTAGCTAGCTAGCTCAAGCTCAAGCTCAAGCTAGCTAGCTCAAGCTCAAGCTCAAGCTAGCTAGCTAGCTCAAGCTCAAGCTAGCTAGCTAGCTCAAGCTCAAGCTAGCTAGCTAGCTCAAGCTCAAGCTAGCTAGCTAGCTCAAGCTCAAGCTAGCTAGCTCAAGCTCAAGCTAGCTAGCTCAAGCTCAAGCCAGCTAGCTCAAGCTCAAGCTCAAGCTAGCTAGCTAGCTCAAGCACAAGCTAGCTAGCTAGCTCAAGCTCAAGCTAGCTAGCTCAAGCTCAAGCTAGCTAGCTCAAGCTCAAGCTAGCTAGCTAGCTCAAGCTCAAGCTCAAGCTAGCTAGCTCAAGCTCAAGCTCAAGCTAGCTAGCTAGCTCAAGCTCAAGCTAGCTAGCTAGCTCAAGCTCAAGCTAGCTAGCTCAAGCTCAAGCTCAAGCTAGCTAGCTAGCTCAAGCTCAAGCTAGCTAGCTAGCTCAAGCTCAAGCTAGCTAGCTAGCTCAAGCTCAAGCTAGCTAGCTCAAGCTCAAGCTCAAGCTCAAGCTAGCTAGCTAGCTCAAGCTAGCTAGCTAGCTCAAGCTCAAGCTAGCTAGCTAGCTCAAGTTCAAGCTAGCTAGCTAGCTCAAGCTCAAGCTAGCTAGCTAGCTCAAGCTCAAGCTAGCTAGCTCAAGCTCAAGCTAGCTAGCTCAAGCTCAAGCTAGCTAGCTAGCTCAAGCTCAAGCTCAAGCTAGCTAGCTCAAGCTCAAGCTCAAGCTAGCTAGCTAGCTCAAGCTCAAGCTAGCTAGCTAGCTCAAGCTCAAGCTAGCTAGCTAGCTCAAGTTCAAGCTAGCTAGCTAGCTCAAGCTCAAGCTAGCTAGCTCAAGCTCAAGCTAGCTAGCTCAAACTCAAGCTAGCTAGCTAGCTCAAGTTCAAGCTAGCTAGCTAGCTCAAGCTCAAGCTAGCTAGCTAGCTCAAGCTCAAGCTAGCTAGCTCAAGCTCAAGCTAGCTAGCTCAAGCTCAAGCTAGCTAGCTAGCTCAAGCTCAAGCTCAAGCTAGCTAGCTCAAGCTCAAGCTCAAGCTAGCTAGCTAGCTCAAGCTCAAGCTAGCTAGCTAGCTCAAGCTCAAGCTAGCTAGCTAGCTCAAGTTCAAGCTAGCTAGCTAGCTCAAGCTCAAGCTAGCTAGCTCAAGCTCAAGCTAGCTAGCTCAAGCTCAAGCCAGCTAGCTCAAGCTCAAGCTCAAGCTAGCTAGCTAGCTCAAGCACAAGCTTGCTAGCTAGCTCAAGCTCAAGCTAGCTAGCTCAAGCTCAAGCTAGCTAGCTCAAGCTCAAGCTAGCTAGCTCAAGCTCAAGCTCAAGCTAGCTAGCTAGCTCAAGCACAAGCTTGCTAGCTAGCTCAAGCTCAAGCTAGCTAGCTCAAGCTCAAGCTAGCTAGCTCAAGCTCAAGCTAGCTAGCTAGCTCAAGCTCAAGCTCAAGCTAGCTAGCTCAAGCTCAAGCTCAAGCTAGCTAGCTAGCTCAAGCTCAAGCTAGCTAGCTAGCTCAAGCTCAAGCTAGCTAGCTAGCTCAAGCTCAAGCTAGCTAGCTCAAGCTCAAGCTCAAGCTAGCTAGCTAGCTCAAGCTAGCTAGCTAGCTAGCTCAAGCTCAAGCTAGCTAGCTAGCTCAAGTTCAAGCTAGCTAGCTAGCTCAAGCTCAAGCTAGCTAGCTAGCTCAAGCTCAAGCTATCTAGCTCAAGCTCAAGCTAGCTAGCTCAAGCTCAAGCTAGCTAGCTAGCTCAAGCTCAAGCTCAAGCTAGCTAGCTCAAGCTCAAGCTCAAGCTAGCTAGCTAGCTCAAGCTCAAGCTAGCTAGCTAGCTCAAGCTCAAGCTAGCTAGCTAGCTCAAGTTCAAGCTAGCTAGCTAGCTCAAGCTCAAGCTAGCTAGCTCAAGCTCAAGCTAGCTAGCTCAAGCTCAAGCCAGCTAGCTCAAGCTCAAGCTCAAGCTAGCTAGCTAGCTCAAGCTCAAGCTCAAGCTCAAGCTAGCTAGCTAGCTCAAGTTCAAGCTAGCTAGCTAGCTCAAGCTCAAGCTAGCTAGCTCAAGCTCAAGCTAGCTAGCTCAAGCTCAAGCCAGCTAGCTCAAGCTCAAGCTCAAGCTAGCTAGCTAGCTCAAGCTCAAGCTAGCTAGCTCAAGCTCAAGCTAGCTAGCTAGCTAGCTCAAGCTCAAGCTCAAGCTAGCTAGCTCAAGCTCAAGCTCAAGCTAGCTAGCTCAAGCTCAAGCTCAAGCTAGCTAGCTCAAGCTCAAGCTCAAGCTAGCTAGCTCAAGCCCAAGCTCAAGCTAGCTAGCTAGCTCAAGCTCAAGCTAGCTAGCTCAAGCTCAAGCTCAAGCTCAAGCTAGCTAGCTAGCTAGCTCAAGCTCAAGCTCAAGCTAGCTAGCTAGCTCAAGCTCAAGCTAGCTAGCTCAAGCTCAAGCTAGCTAGCTAGCTCAAGTTCAAGCTAGCTAGCTAGCTCAAGCTCAAGCTAGCTAGCTAGCTCAAGCTCAAGCTAGCTAGCTCAAGCTCAAGCTAGCTAGCTCAAGCTCAAGCTAGCTAGCTAGCTCAAGCTCAAGCTCAAGCTAGCTAGCTCAAGCTCAAGCTCAAGCTAGCTAGCTAGCTCAAGCTCAAGCTAGCTAGCTAGCTCAAGCTCAAGCTAGCTAGCTAGCTCAAGTTCAAGCTAGCTAGCTAGCTCAAGCTCAAGCTAGCTAGCTCAAGCTCAAGCTAGCTAGCTCAAACTCAAGCTAGCTAGCTAGCTCAAGTTCAAGCTAGCTAGCTAGCTCAAGCTCAAGCTAGCTAGCTAGCTCAAGCTCAAGCTAGCTAGCTCAAGCTCAAGCTAGCTAGCTCAAGCTCAAGCTAGCTAGCTAGCTCAAGCTCAAGCTCAAGCTAGCTAGCTCAAGCTCAAGCTCAAGCTAGCTAGCTAGCTCAAGCTCAAGCTAGCTAGCTAGCTCAAGCTCAAGCTAGCTAGCTAGCTCAAGTTCAAGCTAGCTAGCTAGGTCAAGCTCAAGCTAGCTAGCTCAAGCTCAAGCTAGCTAGCTCAAGCTCAAGCCAGCTAGCTCAAGCTCAAGCTCAAGCTAGCTAGCTAGCTCAAGCACAAGCTTGCTAGCTAGCTCAAGCTCAAGCTAGCTAGCTCAAGCTCAAGCTAGCTAGCTCAAGCTCAAGCTAGCTAGCTCAAGCTCAAGCTCAAGCTAGCTAGCTAGCTCAAGCACAAGCTTGCTAGCTAGCTCAAGCTCAAGCTAGCTAGCTCAAGCTCAAGCTAGCTAGCTCAAGCTCAAGCTAGCTAGCTAGCTCAAGCTCAAGCTCAAGCTAGCTAGCTCAAGCTCAAGCTCAAGCTAGCTAGCTAGCTCAAGCTCAAGCTAGCTAGCTAGCTCAAGCTCAAGCTAGCTAGCTAGCTCAAGCTCAAGCTAGCTAGCTCAAGCTCAAGCTCAAGCTAGCTAGCTAGCTCAAGCTAGCTAGCTAGCTCAAGCTCAAGCTAGCTAGCTAGCTCAAGTTCAAGCTAGCTAGCTAGCTCAAGCTCAAGCTAGCTAGCTAGCTCAAGCTCAAGCTAGCTAGCTCAAGCTCAAGCTAGCTAGCTCAAGCTCAAGCTAGCTAGCTAGCTCAAGCTCAAGCTCAAGCTAGCTAGCTCAAGCTCAAGCTCAAGCTAGCTAGCTAGCTCAAGCTCAAGCTAGCTAGCTAGCTCAAGCTCAAGCTAGCTAGCTAGCTCAAGTTCAAGCTAGCTAGCTAGCTCAAGCTCAAGCTAGCTAGCTCAAGCTCAAGCTAGCTAGCTCAAGCTCAAGCCAGCTAGCTCAAGCTCAAGCTCAAGCTAGCTAGCTAGCTCAAGCTCAAGCTCAAGCTAGCTAGCTAGCTCAAGTTCAAGCTAGCTAGCTAGCTCAAGCTCAAGCTAGCTAGCTCAAGCTCAAGCTAGCTAGCTCAAGCTCAAGCCAGCTAGCTCAAGCTCAATCTCAAGCTAGCTAGCTAGCTCAAGCTCAAGCTAGCTAGCTCAAGCTCAAGCTAGCTAGCTAGCTAGCTCAAGCTCAAGCTCAAGCTAGCTAGCTCAAGCTCAAGCTCAAGCTAGCTAGCTCAAGCTCAAGCTCAAGCTAGCTAGCTCAAGCTCAAGCTCAAGCTAGCTAGCTCAAGCTCAAGCTCAAGCTAGCTAGCTAGCTCAAGCTCAAGCTAGCTAGCTCAAGCTCAAGCTCAAGCTCAAGCTAGCTAGCTAGCTAGCTCAAGCTCAAGCTCAAGCTAGCTAGCTAGCTCAAGCTCAAGCTAGCTAGCTCAAGCTCAAGCCAGCTAGCTCAAGCTCAAGCTCAAGCTAGCTAGCTAGCTCAAGCTCAAGCTAGCTAGCTCAAGCTCAAGCCAGCTAGCTCAAGCTCAAGCTCAAGCTCAAGCTAGCTAGCTAGCTCAAGCTCAAGCTAGATAGCTAGCTCAAGCTAGCTAGCTAGCTCAAGCTCAAGCTCAAGCTAGCTAGCTAGCTAGCTCAAGCTCAAGCTAGCTAGCTCAAGCTCAAGCCAGCTAGCTCAAGCTCAAGCTCAAGCTAGCTAGCTAGCTCAAGCTCAAGCTAGCTAGCTCAAGCTCAAGCTCAAGCGAGCTAGCTAGCTCAAGCTCAAGCTAGCTAGCTAGCTCAAGCTCAAGCTAGCTAACTCAAGCTAACTCAGCTAGCTCAAGCTAACTCAAGCTAGCTAAAGCTAACTCAAGCTAACTCAAGCTAACTCAAGCTAACTCAAGCTAGCTAAAGCTAACTCAAGCTAACTCAAGCTAACCCGAGCTAACTCAAGCTAGCTCAAGCTAACCCAAGCTAGCTAAAGCTAACTCAAGCTAACTCAAGCTAATTCAAGCTAACTCAAGCTAACTCAAGCTAACTCAAGCTAACTCAAGCTAGCTAAAGCTAACTCAAGCTAACTCAAGCTAACTCAAGCTAACCCGAGCTAACTCAAGCTAACTGAAGGTAGCTAAAGCTAGTTCAAGCTAACTCAAGCTAGCTAAAGCTAAGACAAGCTAACTCAAGCTAACTCAAGCTAACTCAAGCTAACTCAAGCTAACTCAAGCTAGTTCAAGCTAACTCAAGCTAACTCAAGCTAACTCAAGCTAGCTAAAGCTAACTCAAGCTAACTCAAGCTAACTCAAGCTAACCCGAGCTAACTCAAGCTAACTCAAGGTAGCTAAAGCTAGTTCAAGCTAACTCAAGCTAGCTAAAGCTAAGACAAGCTAACTCAAGCTAACTCAAGCTAACTCAAGCTAACTCAAGCTAACTCAAGCTAGTTCAAGCTAACTCAAGCTAGCTAAAGCTAACTCAAGCTAACTCAAGCTAACTCAAGCTAGCTCAAGCTAACTCAAGCTAGTTCAAGCTAACTCAAGCTAGCTAAAGCTAACTCAAGCTAACTCAAGCTAACTCAAGCTAACTCAAGCTAGCTAAAGCTAACTCAAGCTAACTCAAGCTAACCCGAGCTAACTCAAGCTAGCTCAAGCTAACCCAAGCTAGCTAAAGCTAACTCAAGCTAACTCAAGCTAATTCAAGCTAACTCAAGCTAACTCAAGCTAACTCAAGCTAACTCAAGCTAGCTAAAGCTAACTCAAGCTAACTCAAGCTAACTCAAGCTAACCCGAGCTAACTCAAGCTAACTCAAGGTAGCTAAAGCTAGTTCAAGCTAACTCAAGCTAGCTAAAGCTAAGACAAGCTAACTCAAGCTAACTCAAGCTAACTCAAGCTAACTCAAGCTAACTCAAGCTAACTCAAGCTAGCTAAAGCTAACTCAAGCTAACTCAAGCTAACTCAAGCTAACCCGAGCTAACTCAAGCTAACTCAAGGTAGCTAAAGCTAGTTCAAGCTAACTCAAGCTAGCTAAAGCTAAGACAAGCTAACTCAAGCTAACTCAAGCTAACTCAAGCTAACTCAAGCTAACTAAAGCTAGTTCAAGCTAACTCAAGCTAGCTAAAGCTAACTCAAGCTAACTCAAGCTAACTCAAGCTAGCTCAAGCTAACTCAAGCTAGTTCAAGCTAACTCAAGCTAGCTAAAGCTAACTCAAGCTAACTCAAGCTAACTCAAGCTAACTCAAGCTAGCTAAAGCTAACTCAAGCTAACTCAAGCTAACCCGAGCTAACTCAAGCTAGCTCAAGCTAACCCAAGCTAGCTAAAGCTAACTCAAGCTAACTCAAGCTAATTCAAGCTAACTCAAGCTAACTCAAGCTAACTCAAGCTAACTCAAGCTAGCTAAAGCTAACTCAAGCTAACTCAAGCTAACTCAAGCTAACCCGAGCTAACTCAAGCTAACTCAAGGTAGCTAAAGCTAGTTCAAGCTAACTCAAGCTAGCTAAAGCTAAGACAAGCTAACTCAAGCTAACTCAAGCTAACTCAAGCTAACTCAAGCTAACTCAAGCTAACTCAAGCTAGTTCAAGCTAACTCAAGCTAACTCAAGCTAACTCAAGCTAGCTAAAGCTAACTCAAGCTAACTCAAGCTAACTCAAGCTAACCCGAGCTAACTCAAGCTAACTCAAGGTAGCTAAAGCTAGTTCAAGCTAGCTCAAGCTAGCTAAAGCTAAGACAAGCTAACTCAAGCTAACTCAAGCTAACTCAAGCTAACTCAAGCTTCGTGGAATCTGAAGGAAAAACAAACAGTTTTGACATTCTTATAGATGATTATTTGCTGACTTTATTTGAAAAAAAAACTGCCGGTAATTTAGGTTTTCTATTAGGTTGTCAAATATTTTAATACTTTGGTTTCTAAAAATTTAACAAGTCTCCCTATAATTTCAGACTTAAATCCAGTGTTTAGTCGCTATATCATAAAGCTGGTCAATAGTGACAACTTTATGTGGTAGAGAATCCTAGAGTTCAGGCCGAACGAAAAACTTTTCACGGGTCGTAGAAAAAACTTTACTGCTGTTGTGGAAGCCCAGTCAATCCGTCGGAGAAAAATGAGTGACTGTTGAAGGTTTTTATTAAACCATAGCTACTGGATCGAATCATTGTTATTATAACGTGTTTATGTTCCTTATCTTGTTTATCATTGATGTGTGTTGGCAGGAGTTAATCACAAGATCATGTTGGCAACAATTGCAAATCTCGAAACCTGGACTTGGGTGGCAAACTAAATCAAGCGCATGGTCTACTCACAGCAGTTTTCTCACTATATTCTTCTAGTATATTAGTTTACAACATACTTCATCACATATGACATACTAAATCGAATAACGAAAAGCAAAAATTTGGGAGAGCGACGTTCTTGAAAAAAAAAACGGAACACGGAGAATTGAAAAGTTGAATACAGGACCAAAAAACGCGGAAGAAATGGCACACAACCCAGCGACGAAAAAATTAGAGGAATTCGATAATTTTTTCTTTAGGCCGGAGATTGTGAAAATTTAAACATTTTTTCTTTGTATTCAGTTTCACTCAATTGACGAACCTTATTGTTGAATTTGATTTTTCACAAATTTTTCAAAATTTTAATACTTTTGTCCAATTTTTCTATTTTTTGTCAATTTTTTGCAAATTCTTGTACACGGAATGGTAATCCAGTAAACTGGAATGTTTTATGCGTGAAGGTACGGTTTTCCAAAATTCGTTATTGAAATTCTCTGTTTTTTGAATTGCATCAATGTTGACAAAAAATTTTCAAAATTGAACAATTTAGCATATTATTCTATCAATTTTCTCCATGTCAGAAGTTATTTTTCGATATACGAACCGACCATATCAATTTTTTGTGTTTTCGGTAATTCTACCGAAAATTTTCAAAATCGATGGTTTATTTTCTCAAAAAACTGAACTTGTGGGGGTGGTGAGCGGTTATCTAAACAAAACTCTACAGTCATATCCTCTTTCCCGTGTACTAAACTTTGTCCGAGGCTTAAATTTGCCGTCTAAATCGAATATATATATACCACAGTAGGCTATAAAAAAATTAGAGTTTTGGTCTTACAGTTTCAGATTGGTTCATAACATTTTGATGGTGCGCAACTCTGTCAATACTAATGATATGCTCATATGAAGACCACAAACAGTTCAGATGAGACACTTGATTCATAATAGAGCAACGGTCAATTTAGGGTCTGACTTGTCGATCTGTTTTTTTGTCACTTCCTGTTTGCTTGTTCCGGTGCGTTTGATTTTGTAGCAACCTGCTAAATTCATTAATCTCTTTCCAAAAATCCAATTCATCTGGCCTCAAATTGACAGCTCGCCGTTCTTGAACAACTCGCCGATGGGGAAAGAACGGGCGGGACCGAATTGTCGTCTGAGAGATGTTCACTGTCTTCAAAAGGCTCGAGTTGACTGGAGCGTTTTGAATCTTTCGGTTGCAACTGATCATAACTTTTCGTGTACCATAAACTCTTTTTAATGAATTTATCACAACAAATAGTCTACGATTGTTCGTAAAACCCGGAGCGGTACCATATAAACTCATCAAACACTGTAGTTGGGGAGTTCAATTCAGATTATATAGCAACGTGTAAGTCTTATCAATGATAGCAACGTGTAAGCATTAAGACGTACAAGGGAACCAGTGAAACTTAGACGGCAAGATTTTTTGATGCTTATTTAACAGGTTTTTTCGTCTGATGTCATTGACGTCAAATCAGTTCGTATTCATCCAATAATTGTCTAGATAACCTAAAATTATTAAGCTGAAAACCAGCTTAATTGATACATATTGTGGTTATATTTACTTAGGTTAAACTTTACTTATTTAATTAGGTTAAATGAACTTTTTCGCAACTTTCTACGTATATTGGAACGTATTTTATTCTTACTTGGAACAATTTATATGCCTATTTGTTATTTAGAAATACTCGATTCTGATTGGTTAAATTTATCTCGCTTACTTATTTACTTCGTAACAAACTGTGCAAAATTGGTAGCATTAATTATTTAAAAAAGCGGAATTTACAGAAAAACAGAAATACTCAGATGATCATCCGATAATTCTTGAAAAAACTGATAAAACATCTGTCTTCTAATGCAGACAAAAATTTTGGTGGTATTTGCTTCTTTATGCGGTGAGAACATACTTGTTTCCGTCGAAAATCAAGCATGCAGTATTTTCCTTCAAACAAATTAATTATAAAGGAATAAGTAGTCATTGTTCATCGGTGCACTTGCTTTGCTCATTTTCCCAGACAAAAATGCAGATTTGTAAATTTGAACTCGTAATTGCATATCGCATAAATTTTTCAATTTCCGTGGGTCATACAAACAAAAAAAACCGAAAAAAAGACAGTTGTTGCTATTTTCGAGAATAATTCGCAGGGCAAGCGCAGGCAACTTTTTTTTCTATTATTGTTACTGTTTGTGATTGTACATAAAATTCACACGACAATGATTGAGAGTTCAATCCCCTGCCTCCGTGAAGCTGTCTGTGTAAGGATGAGCTCTTACTTAACCATAGCTTCAGGTTGACCATTGTTGGCTGCAATGATGGTACCACGTAAAAGTTTCAGACGCAAAAAAAGTGGCCATCGTCACCAAAAAAGAGCAATGATGCCCATAAAAGTAACAGTCTGAAATGTGAGGAATAATAATAAAAAGGACAGCTGAGAACAGGCTACTGTAGGCCTAATGCTGTTCCGCTGCGATTACGCAGGAACTAAAATTATTATAACTATGAGATTTCTTTAATTACAACATGTTAAAAAGACTCAAAAACTAACCTCATATCTTGATAAGAATCCCTCTCGGGTCGGACTTCCAACAGGTTCAGGTTAATATCCAATAGGAGTGCAGTTAGATGTACAGCCCTGCATGAGGGTGAAATGGCCATCTGGTAGAGAGGGAGGGGGTGTTTGTCCTTCACCCTCCCCCATTGGTTCACTTCTTCTGGTCGCCACACTTCTTTCGACACCTGGGATGCTTCGTCACGCCTACAACAACCCAAACATTTAAACAGTAAGAAACAAGACGAAGATAAAATTGTAGATGCGTATGTCTACAGCGCACTCTCGTTTCCCAGTGTTGAGTCTATTGGTTTTTATAAGCCCTAACATTTGATCATTTGATGCGTGGAAACTTTCTCGTACAAAACATGATGAACATAAGGTGATCAAATCATCTTTCCCAATATGCTTTGAATTTGTTCGGAGTGCTAGATGGAAGTGAAAAAGGCCGTAGAATACAATGCAAAAAATACCGAGCATTTTTTGATTAAATTCTATAGCTTTTTGATTGAATTATATTCTATAATTATATCCTATAACTATCCTATAATTATCATTTTGTACTGGAAGATTTTCTTAATCCAATGCCTGTCTTTTACAGAGAATGGCCAAATGTGCTAAATGGGGTACTCCTTTATAACAGTGACAAAGTTTATTTCCGTACGGGTTTTTTCCATAGGTCTATTTTCCCCATTTGTTCTTATCAGAAATTTTGAGGTGGCCTTTTCGGTGTCTGGTTTTTACCGAAAACAGATACAGCTTCCTTTTAGGTAATTTTATGTAATCTAGTGATTAGCGCAATATAAGTTTGTTTTCGTATCTGTCGAATCTTCAGAAGATTCAAAATTTTTCAAAAAACATTTAAAAAAATTAAAATTCAATACAATAAAGAACCTGTCGTTGATTGCTAAGAGAGTAAATAAATGTCGCATTTTTGAGGAACTGAATTTATATTGCCAAAATACAGTCTTTGTTCTTTTAGATTCACACAAATTCCGAATTTCTACCCGGACCTGAGTCTCATAATACTTAAGTACTGAATCATATTATTTTTATTATGATTTTTACAATGCCCATAGTTCTGATCATGACACTTTATAGACATTTCATGGTAAAATTCATAGTAAAATTCTGAGCTTATTCTGGACATAGAACCTATTCTGAGCTCAGTCTTAACATAATGAATCGATTTTCTGATAAAACTCTGAACAGACTGATTTTTAGCCTAAATTTTCTCTGTTTAGCATGAAAATTGTACTTTTCTTTTCTTAGGAGAAAACAACTGAGGCAATGTTAAAAACTAAATTACTATAAATATTAGTTATACATTCGAATTCACAAAATTTGTTCAGTTCAGTTCAGTATTTGAGTTCAGCATCTGCATTGAGTTCGCCTGGCTGTTCTTAACGAGCCAGTAGTACTGGCCGTTATCCTGCCACTCCGTGGTCTAACTCGGATGGGCTGCATTCGGGTACAAAGGATGCTGTAGTTGCGTAAATCCAGTTAGTGTGACGTCATCTGCAGCCTGCGATACTCCAACCGTCGGTGCCAATTTTTATTGCTAATGAAGGGCGTAATTTTTTCTTCATTTTACGAAAACGAAAGCGTTTTTTTTGTTTCAATGAAATGAAAGGAATAATATTTGAAGTTTAATTCAGGCCCTAAAAAAATGTTGCTCTTAGTGCCCAGTCAGGCTGCTCTCCTATGTCATTTTAAAAGTTTTCTTCACTTTTATGATTTACGAGAGCTGAGGTGACCCAGCACAAGTTGAATTTATATTTCTTATGATATTGAGGACTGAGGACCTCAGATTGTCGTGTTTCTGAATGGAAACTGTTAATCAATTTCTGTGAAGTTTCGTCAGAACCAAGATCGCTTAACTGAGTGCTCAAAATCTGATTACATTTTCCAATCAAATGCCTTTGAAGGTTCTGAAAAAGCAATAGAAAAATGTTTTAATCAGTTCTGCTTCTGTTGTATTGAGTAAAATAGATAAAGAACCAATACTTGAATATTGCTTCCTAAAACAATAGTGACAATTACTGAGTAAATTACTGTTGCTAATAGTTGAGTAATTTGACGTCTTTTAATTGTTTATAAAAGTTTGGAATTGCATCGATTTATTGATATCGGGTGATAGATATTTGGTGTTGGTGCTTCCGGGTAGTCTTTCTTATTCAAAAAGAGAAAAAGGGATTTTTCAAATCGTAAGCAAAAAAGATTGCTGATTTCTCCATTTAAAAGCAATAAATGGTACGATGAGAGGGTGGGATTTTTTAAGAGTCCACCAATGAATGTTAGAATGCCAAGGGTAATCTAATAGGTTTAATTCTATCTACCATTTTAAGGCATCGTCGCAACTTTTATTTGTTGTAAAGGACATTTGCCTGTGACTTTATTTTATTTTGATAAAGAAGGTACTGAAAACCCGTTGTTTGCACCACGCTCTGAGTAGAAGTAAGGTGAGAATTTGAAAGTTTTAGTCTAGTCGCTGTTTCGTAATCTAAAACTGAAAAATTTTTGTTTTTCTGTAACCGTTTTTACTGAACCATTTTTTAATTCAAACTGTAACAATTTCAGCAGCTTAAATCACTTTATTTGAAAATTGATAAAACCTATATCTTGTGAATGACTTGGCAGTTTTCCTCCTGACAATTCTATATACAAAAATTACTCCCAATCCATCGTGTTTTGGCTTCTTTGAGAACAATTTGTCGTAAAGTGAAATCATTTTTTCCTTCCTGTCTAGTATGTTCTTGAAAATCTGCGCTCGAAATGTTAGTAAAACATCCAACATCGTACGCACATTTTGATCTAAATACATGTTCTCTTCGTTTGTTTGTTCTAAAATTTCAATGACTTCTTGTTGGCGCTCATGATTAAAGGAGGAAAACTATAAGCTTGTAATCTTTTGAAACTTTGATTTTAAATTATTTAGTTTTGTTTTATTTTATGTCCCCCTGTTTATTTTTCATTCATTGCAGTTCATTGAGTTCTATCTCGTTGTATGGCACAGAAATTTGCCTTTAGACTGAGTTTCCTGGTTCACCAAGAATCATTTTGGTTATTGATATAAGTTCATAAAGTTATTTAGGTTTATATTTCATAATGTCAAGCAGTAAAAAATTTATTTGAGATCAACGGATGCTGATAAAGAGCAATACCACTTTATATAGCCAGTTTACACTTATGTGATACCCGTACAGCCTTATAATAGCAAATATTTGTGTAAACATGTACAGGAATTTCATTGTTGTATAACTTTATTACACTTGTTTAGAGCTTACTCTCAACTGCTGTAAAGAACAGTTGCTTGAATTGTTCAATAGGTTCTACTCCATTTTTGTCAATTCAAGAGCCTAGCATTAGCTCAGAGAATTTAACAGAGTTAATAAAACTTTGTAAGATTGAACCAAAATTTCTTCAAGTTGAAATTTTGTTTGCGTTCCCCCTTTTTTGTTAGGAAGTTTTTGTCACAAAACTCTGTTACAACTGACTGATAAGACCATTACGAAGGACTGTACTTCGAGAAAAATTTAGATTTTTTTCATTGTTTGAGAAATAACGAAGAATAGTGGACGACCAGGTCCGGTTTAATGGTTCGATAAATAAGAGTTATTGATCAGCCGTTACATTTGATGCCGCGACCCTGGAACTTTATTGGTTCCCAGATCAGTAATGATTTCTTTGGTTTTGATTGTTACCTTTAATTTTTTTGAGTTGATTCAACATGGTTAGAATCGATTATTTAAATGTCGATAACCATCTTATCAATCCTGACACGAAATTCCAATGGGAAGGTTGCGTGAAGCAGATTGCAGAAATCAAGAAGGGAGGCGATGAACTGCAAAGTAGATTGTCTCCAACTCGTGATTTCAGCAAGTCGAAAACTGCAGAGATGCCAGTCAGTGAGTTAGCAGAAATTATACTAAGATATCAAAACCTTTCAAAAGTGTTTAAACATGCATTAGCAGAATGTATTAAGCTTTTACTAAACTTTTACAAGAAAAGTATAGACAAGAACGAGAAATTGTCTGCTCGAGTAAAAAAGATGCGTTTGAGAGATTAATTGTGCAATGGGGAGCTTTGCATAGAATGATACGGGTTCTCGAAAAAAGGCAAAGAAATTTGAAACTTTCAGCAAACCCTTTGCATTATACAAAAAACAATGAGCAGATGACTGCTCAACGGGCGCAATATTACACGCTGAAATCAAAAATAAATGGCTGGGTTAAACAAAAAGGGCGGGTAACAAGAGTCAGAAACGAGATCGAAAAAATAGAGGATCTGATGGACAATTTTGAAGACCATTTAACTAAAAGGTTCAGTTTGTTTCCAACTATTATATATCAAAAACTACGCAACGGAATTGCAAATTGATCTAGCACCCACCTTAGAATTTTAGCTTAAGTACCTTACTGAAGCTGAAGCACTTCAAACGGGCCCCTCAAGATGAAGGGGGAGAAAACAAGAAAGTGTAGCCACAGCAACAGCCCAAATAGCTGCACCTACTTCTCAAACTGAAACTTGTTTCATCAAGAAGAGAGAAAATGGACGATTGCGACATCAGATACCCTAAAAGAAGCCTCTTTTCGGACCAAAGGAGCAAAGCATCGACAACTTCATCACAAAGAAGCCAGAGAAGGCGGTTAGCGCAAGAAGCAGCTATAGTCAGGACCCGGAATGAAGTTGAAATTGAAAGAAGAAAACTCGAAATTTCTCGAGCCAGAAAGAAGAAAGAGTTAGAAATAAAACAATTGGAATTAGAAGAGGAAGCAAAACTCGAGCAGTTAATTTTGAAAACAAAATTCGAGCACGAAGTTAGAGAGATAGAAAAAAAATTCCAAGAAGACAACTCAGCCAAATCACAATCGACATTGAAAAGCATTCGATCCTTTTCTTTCCATGAAAACAGAGAACGCCTTGATGATTGGATAGATCAATTGTCTCATGGGGAGAACCCAAGTGAAACTAAATTTTCTATCAAGTCAGAAGGCGATCAGATGACTCCTATGAATGTGAACAGAGCAGCACCAAAGGTAATAATAGAAAACAAATCTGAAGCTGATGGTTTAGTTCTAAAGTTTAATCTAGGAATAGCTAAAAAAAAACTGACAAGCAGCAGTGTTTTGTGGTTCAAGAATACAAAAATTCAAAAATGCAATTAGCACCACAAGAAGGTCTTGTACCTCAACATCAAGTAATAAGCATATCAGTGATTAAGCTTTCAAAATTGGGGCTGTCCTCATTTTCTGGAGATCCTTTGGAGTGGCCGGAGTAGTCTAATTTTTTTGCCAATGGTAGACCGAGCAACTGTGGACAAAAAGCGTAAAAATGAATCACTTGAAAACATTAGTTGGAGGAAAAGCGAAAGCAGCCATTGCCGGAATGGGCTATTCCGTCTAGATGTATTACTTGGCTTGGAGCACACTGAAGCGCCATTTTTGGACGACCGCAAATAATTGTGAATGCCCAACTGAAACAAATGTATTCATATCGATATATCAAGCTTCATGATTCTCCAACAATTCTCAAGTATTCCCAACTGATGACAAGTTGCGTAAATGTTCTGACAAAGTACCAGTTTCAAGGTGATTTGTGTTCACAGTAAGTCCTCAACAGTGCAATCAGAAAACTGCCACCAGAGTTGCAGTCAAAATGGAACTTCCACGTAACTAATATTGCTTTTGCGCACGACGAACTATCTCTTCAGAATTCGGAGAACAGATTTTCAGTTAAAGACAAAGTAACAAAAGTTTCAACGTCAAGCCTTAGCGCAAATCATTCAAACATTAAATTAAATTGTCCAATGAAAGATGAAATTCATAAAATATGGAACTGTGACAAATTCAAGACTTAATATATGTTTTTGCTGTTCGGATGGGTTTCATTCCATGAAGGAATGTAAATCCAACAGAACATGCAGAGTCAGCGGATGTTCCAAGAAAAACAATAGGCTTTTGCACTCTGATGCTCAAAAACCAAGTACTGTACAAACCAAGAAGCCTAAAGTTGAAGCATCGACTAATTCTGTCGCTTCGAACAATAGTGGCTTGCTACAAATTGTACAGATAAAATTGGCAAACTGTGATACAAAGCAGAGCCAACTGCACTTCTAGACAACGGATCAACAGCTATGATGAACGGAGTGCACAGTCGCTGACTTTGAAACCTCTGTGAAAAGTTAAAATGTCTGTGTCTGGAATTCTTGGCACTGACGAGCTTAATAGTCAGCAAGTAGAAGTGGAAATTATCACTAGGAAGCTTGATCAATATTGTAGCGAAACGATACAAGCCTTCACTCATCCAAATATGGGAAATGGATATTGAATCATTGATTTCACGTCTTTAAAGGAAAAATTTTCCTATCATCATCCATTACCTGATCACGAACTTTGTATTGCCGATGTAAAGGTGATAGTTGTCCAGGACGTCTACCATTTGATGACACCAACTTAGAGCAAATATGGCCAACGGAACGCATTCTAGGCGGTCTGAACAACGTTAGATTGGACACTCAGCGGACCATTGCCAAAAATGTTGCAAACACAATGAGTGCTACGACACAGTTTTTGCAAGCTGATGAAATTCTCACAGAACAGGTAAAAAAATTGGTGAAAATGGGAGCCTACGCATCGAATCGCAAACCATCAGGTCACTCAAAAGACGACAACAAAGCTATCGAGACGCTACAATGAACAGCAATCTTCGACGTTGAGCGTTACGAAGTTGGTATGTTATGGAACGATAATCCGAGACATTTTTCTAATATTTTTTTTCTCAGCAATGGGTCATTTGAAATCACTAGAAAGGAGATTTGAAAAAGACACTGAGTTGAAGAACCGATACGAGGAGACAATCAAGACGGATCTTGCAAAAGCGTTTGTCAGTAAATTCGCATCGCAGCAGTAGTAATAGAAAGTACGAGAAAGTGCCCCCAGTGGTAAACCATCAAAAGCCGGAAAACGTGAAAAGGGCTGGCAACGCTGCTGCCTAGTATTCTGCAACTTCATTGAATAACAAATAATGCCAGGTCCTGATCTTTTGAACGGCTTACTCGGATTAATCTTCAGTTTTCGAGAAATTCAAATCACGATGACCGCGGATGTCGAGCCCATGTTTCTCCAGTTGTTTCAGAAGACGAAAGCAAATGTCTCAAATTTCTCTGGCGACCTAAGTCAACAAAAACAGCTGATGTGTATGAGTAGAAGAGAAATGTTTTTGGGGCAAGAACTACCTGTGTGAACTAAGCACTACGAAAGGCAGCAGAAGATAGCAAAAACTATTACACAAAAGCGTTAGAGTTTGAACGAAGAAACTTTTACATGGAAGAATTTATTATGTTGTTGCCGTCTGAGCCAGAAGCTATGGGTATTTTTGAGGAAATAACTAGTTGCCTCAAAGAATAAGGATTCGAACTTAGGAAATGGATTTGTAGTTCTAAGCGTATTATGAGTCAAATTCCGATAGAACTTCAATCAGACGTAAAAACAAAAACAATTGAACTAAAACCTCTCTATTTGTCAAATTTGGTACTGGAATGGAATGTGGAGAGCAATTCGCTGGAAATTTCCAGAGGACCACAAAAGGAAAACCCAAGCGTTGTCACTCAAAAAGCTGTACTGTCTCATATGTCAGCAGTTTTGATCCACTAGCTTTGTTTGCACCTTAACAATAAAAATGAGGGTCCTTCTCAAAACATTTTGGAAGCTATCAGGACAAGAGTGGGACAAACCTTTGCAAGACGAAGATGTTGTATTCTTCGACGAATGGGCAGAGGAACTGAAACTAGTCAAAGAAATTTCTGTGCAGCGTCAGAACTTTGACAGCAGCTGTTCGAATTATGAATTACACGTGTTCTCTGACGCCTCGCTCGAAGCAATTTGAATAGTTGCCTTCCTTGGAAACCAAAATGAGATCAAAAATCATTTGTTTTTTGTCATCGGAAAATTCAGAATTACCCCGACGAAAAAACTGTCTATTCCAAGACTTGAGCTTCCAGCGGCGCTGTACGAAGTGCTCTTAAGGCAACTTATCAGTTCTGACCGTGACATCAAAGCTTAACGTTTCTATTATTGAACGGACACAGTAACAGGGCTTCATTGATTACATGCAGCAAACAAGAAGCAAACAGTTTTTGTTGCAATTCGTGTTGCCAAACTACAGGAAACGCCAACAATTGATGAGTGGAGATTCGTAAATGAGAAACTGAACCCTGCACATATCGACACACAAGAATGACGGTGAGTGAAATTAACGAATCCGATTGGATTACTGGACCGGCTTGGTTCGAATCAGATAGCTCAAAATGGCCAGTACAACCAGAAGTTTTTGAGCCTGGTGAAATTGAAACAGAAGAAGCCTATTTGTTGCCAGAGTCCATTCCACACAAGAGCAGCCTACTCGACTGGTCAGGATACAGCAGTTTCAATCAGTTAATAAATATAATTATAAAGTGTTTACTGTTTATCAAATTAAAGCGTTTGACTCTAGCTGATCGACATAAGTTGGCGGAAAGTTTTGAAAATGATCAAAACAGACACTTTTCAGTCTGAACAAACGAGTCAAACAGCATTGCCAAACTCCAAATTGAAAAAACTGGCGCCGTTCATAGATAGTGACGGTTTAATGCGAGCCAAAGGCAGGTTGAAGCTTTCAGAATTACCTATTGGACAAAAACACCCAGTTATCATGCCAGCTAATCACGTAGCAGTCCGACTTTTTGTTGACCGAGAAAATCAACAAACATAAAGCGAAAAATCACGAAGAAACTGAGTACGTGAGAAGTGTGATTCAATAGAAATACTGGGTTATTGGCCTAAGAAATCTGCTGCGAAGAGTTAAGTTAACTCGTGTTCTATGTCAAAAATGAGACATCCGAGTTTTTCAACCCCATATTGAAGATTTATCAGTCGAGCGAATTTTGAGCCACATTTGAGAACACAGGCGTTGATTATTTCTGGCTTCTGGAAGCGAAGCTACTTCGAAGGAGTCTCAAGAGATGGGTATGTTTGTTCGCCTGTTTATCTACTAATGCAATACATTTAGAGGTTGCTCACACTATCGATACTGAATCGTGCCTGGCCACAATTAATAGATTCATCGCAAGACACGGCAAGCCAAAGAAGCTGATTAGGGGCAATAGCAGTTATTTTGTTGGGTCGGCTAATGAGCTAAAGGAGCAATTAGCGTCGTGGAATAATCAAATGACTGAAGAAAAATTAGCTCACAAAGTTATAACATAGAAAATTAATCCACCTGCAGCCCCTCATCTTGTTGATGCATGGGAACGTTTGGTCAAAATTGCAAGCGAGCCATGTTTGCGAATCTTGAAGGCACATCGTTAACAGATGAAATCTTCAATACAACAATGTGTCTATTCGAAGAGACCTTAAATGCTCGTCCTTTAATTCGTGTGAACGATCATCCGAACGACTTGGAAGCACTTACTCCAAATAACTTTCTCTTGGGTTCATCAAACATTGCTATTCCATTCTTACCGTCAGGGTCAGGGGAACGCTATACTGATTTATGCAAAAGCTTTCGAACAACTCAGCTTACATTAGTATGATTTGGGAACGTTGGATTAAAAAATTTACAGCTCGGAACCAAACGCGAAGCAAATAGAGTAAAAGTGAGCAACAAACACTGTCAGCGGGTGACTTAGTATGGATTGTGGAGGAGGATACCAAGAGAAGTGATTACCAAATGGGGCGTTTTGTAGAAATACATCCAAGAAAAGATGACATTGTACGTTCAGTCACTGTAAAAACTGCGAAAATTACTCATAAAAAGCCTGTTTTTAAGATAGCGCCAGTTCTATCAAATGATGGTTTTTGAGCCGAAAAATGGGCCAGCAATATTGGCGTTTATGATTAAAGGAAAAAAACTATGAGTTTGTAATTTTTTGAAACTTTAGCAAATAAAATTTAACAGAGTTAATAAAACTTTTTAAGATTGAACCCAAAATTCTTCAAGTTAAAATTTTGTTTGCGTTGCCCCTTTTTTGTTAGGAAGTTATTGTCACAAAACTCTGTTACAATCGATTGATAAGACCTTTACGAAGGACTTTACTTCGAGAAAAATTTAGATTTTTTTCATTGTTTGAGAAATAACGAAGAATAGTGGACGACCAGGTCCGGTTTAAAAGGTCGATAAATAATAGTTATTGATCAGCGGTTACAATTCTAGAGAAATATAATTTTTTTCATCGTATAATGTTTCAAGCATTTTTCTCTGTTTTAAACCAAAAATTAATAACATTTAATTGAAACATGGTGTTGTTAATGATAACGCTATTAGAGTGCGCCTTACACAAGAGCAAGTCGAAATTGTGTTATCTATTGGTGTTTTGGTATTGTTTCATCTGGTGATGCTTGTTGAATGCATTTGTTTTTCAAACTGAAAGTATTAAAAACATACTATGTCAGTTTGAGCTCTTTTTGTTTTACTTGTTTCCAGCATTAATTATTTGTCTTGATAGTATTAAATTACCGCTAATCTGTTTGATTTGAGAGCTGTCATTTCAATATTCATAGATTTATAAGTAAGGTGAAAACAATATTCGAACGAAAAAGGTATAACTATTTTAAACAAATTTCAAGGGGGTTCCGTCACTAACCTTCGGCCTCGTTTCAGTCAAATAATCACCCGATACGTCAAAAATTAAACTATAGTAATCTAAATTACACTTAGAATCGATGCAAGAATAGTATCACTGAATTAACTAACAGTTGAACTAATGTAGTGTAGTCATCCTTGGGCATAAGGGGGTGGTTATCCCTTCTGTAGCTTTCTTGTGGTCCTCCAAATGAATGGTTGTAACTAGTCTGCCACCAACTGCTTTGGTACTTTCCACCTGCTCCACCATTTCCACCACCTCCACCTCCACTTGACGTCATTGTCAGTTAGGTTGAAAATGGGTAACTTATGCTAGGAAAGTCTTAAACAAAATAAAATTCTCTATTTTGATGTTTTCTCGCATTTTGAAACTTTTTCGAAGTCTTATTATTCGATTGTTTTTAATCAAATAATTTGTGATGAAACTGACTGCAGCAAAATGAGTTAAATCTTAATCATTAACTGAAAAATTCAAATTTTAAAATATTTTGATAAAAAAGTGACAAAATATTAGTTTACTCACTTAACTGATTCAACATTTAATTAATTAATATAGGTCTTGAAAACAATACAACTTGATGTTGTAATGTTTATAATGTAACCTTATAATTTTTTACTTTTAATTGTATATGGAAAAAACTAAAGAACGGGAAAACAGCAAAGTAGAGGAATTTAAGACGAATTCCGCACCTCGAATTACTGTTAATCAGATGAATTTCTCAGCAATGTGTAACAGAAGCGTGACGTATTAACTATTTTATCTGAATATTCGTCAACAATACATTAGCTCGAATCAAAGCAAGATAAGTAAAAGTTAAAAATTGTTTGAAGCTCTGATTACGAACCATTTACTTCGTCTCTAAAGCATTTTTTGTGTGTACTAAACAATGAAAACTTTTTTGAATGCGTGCTCTAGAAGTCATTTTGATGTAAGAATGTATTAAATCCAACTTTAACGTTTCAAAGTACGTTTTGTGTTGTGATTCGACTTTGTTAGTCAAAAGCATTTGCTCTCGACAAAGTTCCAGGCATGTCAGGGCAGCTTAAATCCAAATTTTTGCAAATTATTTTTTTGATTTTTGATTTTTTTAAATCTATTCTGCCCCCCCCCCCCACCACCACCACCACCCCGGTGTTTTTAATACCTCCTTATTACAATTTAGGGGGGGGGGGGGTAACTGATCCAATCTTTTCGTAACTGTCTCATGCTCTCAAAATTTTTCAAAAACGTTTTTTGAAATTAATTACTATTTCATAACATCAATTAAAATAATGTATTAATTGAGAACATCTTCAGCAAACAATCTGCGCGTGGAAATTAAGGCTGTGAGGCAAATTTTTGTTCTCAGTCGTAGCATAAAACGAGAGGATAGGCTCATTGATATTAAATTAATAAAACTGAACACACTCTGCTAATTGATGTCCTGCACAATCCCATCCGTTTACATTTCATACTAATAAATAATGCAAAGCATTACAAGATTACTGCAGAAACGCACGCATCATTACCAGTTACTTTGTTTGATTCCGGCTTAAAAATGCCGCAATTGATTTCCTTTATCATTCCAAACCTCACCCACCCCCCCCCCCCTCTCCCGTTTAGGGGAGCATATTTTTGATATTTCCAACTCCCAAGAGCAGATAATAATACCATTTTGGACAAAGTGAATTACTCAGTATCAATATGCGCTCTCTGAATCGTAGGGTACATAAAATAATGGGATGTCATTGACACATAGTTTCTTTTCCTCGGAAAAACCATCATCTGCGGAAAATGATCAACTTAAATATTGCCAGAAGTAATTGACCTCCTCAAAAATGTAGCGACAAAATCTAGCAAAGCATAATAAACTGAATCGCATTACTCTTTTTGAGCCAGTTCTAATCAAAAATCATCTAATGAACCCATTCCCATCATAATACAATCAACATTTTTGGCAAACAACTCAACAGCCTCCAGGCCATACCTAAATACTGTTCTTAAAAAAACAATCGCCAAAGAAATTATTTTAATCTTGAATTTATTCATGTGAATCTTGATTACTTATTTATTCAGAATATCTTAAGATCAAAATAATAATACTATCGAAACATTTTTACTATGTTGGGGTAGAATGCGAAAAGTCATTTGTTGATTCAAACAACGCTCTGCAACCTAGCATCACAGAATTACAGGAATCAAAATCTTTTACAGCCAAACTGCACCTTATGACTGTAGAGATAGAGTGGACATTTAATCCAACACCCCGATTTCAGCGGAATTTTGAAAAAGTTGCTACAAGTTTTCAAACCACCACCTTATAAGGTCATTGGATCGAGAACCACAGACGCCAAACCATTTCCTCCTAGGAGGTTTGTCTGTTCAGATGACTGCCTTGTTTACATGTACAGAACAGACTCTTTACAAACATGGCGTTTATCAAACAATTACAAACTCTTTTCTTAGAATCTTTCTCTACGAGGATATTTTATTGTTTATCATTTGATGAAGTACGGTTTAAATGGAAAAGGACCTTGAAAATTCTGACTGCTTAGCAATTGAATGTAGATTCTGGATTAATTCACGGCGTGTTTTCTGGCCTCTGGCATGAGACAGTCATGTTTTATTTGGGCCCGGCAGATCAGTCTAACTGATATTATCATTCAGCATGGGACTCAAAAGGAACCAAAACTGGCCAGAAACAAAAAGTGATCACTTGTAGCAGGATGTGAAGAGGCAACCAATTACTCTGCTATCATTGGAAGCAAACTATTTCAAACCATTAGTTGAGCAATTGATTTTGAGGTTTCCGGATAGGACTTCACAAAGTTTTTTATAATAACTAGAGCCTTTTCAATTGCCTTCACTCAATATCTATAGGCAAAAAAAAACGTTCAATTCAAATTTTTTTACCTATAGTGACTACAATCAGAGCCTTATTCACCACAATTTGTTGCCAATCAATTTTAGTTAGGTTCGAAACGATCTTCTTATGCTGAACAAAATCTTCAACTGTGATACTGCCCTCAAGTTTGATGATTATTGGAAAGTTTTCAAGGGACCGCGCGGTAGCCTATCTGCAGTAAAACAATTTCTGAGGAAAAATTTTAATTGGACATAATCAGTCAAATTGGAAGAGTATTTTGTTTTGAGTATTGTAAAATATGCAAATGTTCTCACCCAGCGAATTGACATCTCAACTTTTGACTTGGCATGGCGAACAGTATTATATCGGAAACAGTTGAACTCTCTTTTGAAATTAAAGGCTGTGAACTTTAAGTACTATCAGTATCCTGTAAATTGGTCCTGTTTTTTTAACTAATTAGCAAAGTGATTCCCGTATCGCGAGTTACCAAGTAAATTTAATAATAATAATTTGAACGGTTGAAAATCAGTACTTCTTTCCATTTGTACGCTGGTTAGTTTTTACACACCAGTGTTGTGAAATATCCCAACGGTAAAACTTTTCAGTCTCGGCTTTTTAGCAACTAGTTTCAGCATTTTGCAATTTATCGACAATCTTTTCCCCTATGTTTGTCGCAAAATCCTTCCTGCCTTTTTTGCAGCCATTTAAACTTTTTCTGTTTAATAATTTCTGTTCAATGTCTGCAATACTGTCAACTAAATCGGTAGGCTCGATATTACGAACCAACAGATAGTTTTGTACGCATTCGGTTTTTACATTTTTGAATTCAGTTCACAACTCAAAAATTCAGATAGATCCGTATGTTGACGTATAAACCTGGTTTCATTCGTTTGCTATCCTGCAAATGAGGCCGGCGATGTGAAGGATTGTATTACTTTTAGTCGCGAAGAAACCAAAAACTGCTGAACGTAATCTTCTTCTAAAATGACAGAAGTGGTCTGTTTCAAAAAATTGTAAAGAAAAAAATCAAGAAAAATCACTGAAACTGATATTCATCATGAAAAATGGACCGCTCATAATCCAAAATCAAGATCTAATGAACCCTATCATAGCTCAATAACATAGTAGGAAGAACGGAAGATACTCAATCATTAACATCAGTTGAAAAGAAACAGTTAAAAAGGGCGTAGTACCTGTAATATCTATGCGATGGGCAACTGAATAAAAAGTGACAGCAACTCCCACCTAAAATATTTTCAATGCTTCTTTCGATGGAAAATTTATTTACAATAAAAATATTACAAATTTGCAAGACATCTGGAGGACAGCAAAAACGTGAGTCAATCAATTTCATCTTTATAAATTTGGAGTAGTCTCCTATTTTAAAGAAGGCGTAATGCAACTGAAAAACAAGCATTTACTTTTCAATTTTCAAATGATTTGTCTTGAGTTAAAGAATGAAGGTTCTTTGAATTCTTATTCTTTCAGGCTGCTAGAGGAAAACTAAAGCGGAATAGATTTTAAATTTTTTCGAAAAAATTTAATTGCGCAAAACATTTGAAGGTAACAAACATTGTGCCAATTATAAAAATCTTTGATTTTGACATTGTGTCGATTTAACATGTCGAATTCATTTTAAACTCAGACAAATGATCAAGTATTCGTTCCAAATATTCAAATTTGAAAGTGGTCGACAAGGATTTCTGGAAGCGCAACTATTTTTGAATTCCTAATCTACAGTTGTTATTATCATACGAAAGGCGGAAATACAAATTAAGATCTAAGGAGCATTCGGATTACTTGCTTGTGATGCCAAAAAGAGCATGGAAGTCTCATCAAAACGTTTACTGTGTAAAGATTTTGAACACAGTTATCAATTTTGCATGTTTGTGGTAAAGTTCTCCTGAAATTCCTTAAATTTTTTTCCAAAAAGCCTGTTTTCGAAACTGGAGATATGTAGAATTGGAAAAAAGTGGAAAACAATGCCTTTGTTTGAGAAAAAGCTTTTTGGGAGAAGTTTTAAAATTCAAAAACCCGGACTTACCATTCATTACACTTCAGAACTGAATCATCGATCTTTTACAGAATGCACAGAATACTGATCATGGCACATTACAGACTGCTTATTATGAGATTTTATCAACACTTCTTGCAATTATTTGAACAGGATGAAAATATTCTGCAGTTACTCTGAACAGGATGAACAATATTCTGCTGTTTTCTGAACAGCCTGAAAAAATTTCTGCTGTTCATCTGAACAGGATGAAGAAGATTCTGCTGATCATCTGAATAGGATGATATGCATTCTACTGTTTATTTAACAGGCGGTCTACATGTATTTTACTGTTCTACATAGTGACTCAAGCGCAGCAAACTCAAGCGCTTCTATTTTAAGCAGAGCGCGGAAATTTACTCACACTTATTTGCTCAAGAAGTTTTCAAGTGACTGTAAATACAAGTGGCTCATAGTGAAAACACAAAAATAACAAAAATTAATTGCCGTGACAAAGCTTGCAGAGTTAACAAAGCATGCAGAATTAACAAAGGTATTTTACATGATTTGGATTTAAGGAAGGAATTAATAAGAATTTAATAAATTGAATCGGTTTAAAACTGAGTTTAATTAAAACAGTTTGATACAGTTTAGATTCTCCAACATCATCCACCGACCTCCACTGTTTGGTTTGGCAGCCGCAAGTCATCACAACACTCCGACATCATCCATCGACCACCAACGACATCCACTGTTTGTTCTGGCAGCCGGAAGTCATCACAACAATCCAACATCAATCACCGATCTCCACCTAATTCCACTTTGTTCTGGCGGCCATGGATCATGTTGCAGTTAAATAATCAGCCTCCAGGAGATCAAACAAGGTGTCTACGTGTATCAAGGAGAGTCCCTCCATCTGCTTTTTACATCCAGATTTGCCAGACCTTTGATTCAAACCACTGAAATAAACAAACGGACCGGCAGACAAACTTTTCAAAAAGAAACAATGATATTTAATCACTGGTGGATGAAATATCAATCCGTCCAGTTCAAACAAAATTAACCGGTCGCAACCGTTGTGATCTCAGGAATCATTTCTCAAGTCTGCAAAGTCTGTAAAGATTCAACAAGAACATTTCCTGCGCAAGTGTCAGTCGTATTGAATTTTTAGAAAAAATTTATGGCTTATGGAACTATAATTTTGATTGAAAACTAAAATAAAATTTACGATTTAAGCTGCATTTTATCTGACCCTCCCCCGGGCTGCCACAACGCCCCCCCCCCCCCCTCGTATCTCTCATGACTCGAGTGTAGGAACTGTAAAGCAGAACATGACTTCAATAAAATCACTTTGAAACAGGCATGTCCACAGTACTACACTGAGACACAAACTCATCAAAGACTGACCATATCTTTGCAGCCATATGGCTGTTTCTTTTCCTGTAACAATCAAACTGAAAATTTTTTCGAACATGAAAACCTTCATGCTTTATTATTTTAGTTCTCTTGTAATGAACGCCAAGTTTTTCACCAAGGTAGATATTATTATTAGCTACCAAATAGGTTTCAGATCACGCCTCCTCATATTGGCCGCAAATTTCACTCGAGGGGGTCAATTAGCATTTTTGAATTGAAGAAATTCTCCTAAAATAAAATTTTTTGTTTTATTCATCAAAAAATACACACAAACTCATCAAAGACTGACCATATCTTTGCAGCCATGTGGCTGTTGCTTTTCCTGTAACAATCAAACTGAAAATTTTTTCGAACATGAAAACCTTCATGCTTTATTATTTTAGTTCTCTTGTAATGAACGCCAAGTTTTTCACCAAGGTAGATATTATTATTAGCTACCAAATAGATTTCAGATCACGCCTCCTCATATTGGCCGCAAATTTCACTCGAGGGGGCCAATTAGCATTTTTGATTTGAAGAAATTCTCCTAAAATAAAATTTATAGTTCGCTGAGCAGCCTCATTGTTACCGACAAATAGGAAGACGTTAATAAAGAGTTTTGCAGGGTCAACAAGGTACACAAAATCAAATACTCAACGCCCCCCAACTGCATCTTTTTGTTCTCAACAAATTTTTTCAAAAGGAAGAAAGAAACATTTTATGGAATTACCCGTAGTTTTGAAGCCATGGTATCTGGCTTTCAGATATAAATCATACAGTCCCGCAAATTCGAGTCGCCTATGACGAGAAAGGTCTTTTGCATTAAAAAATTATAGACAAGTTAATTACACCCAACAAAAAATTTTTTCGAAAACTACTTGAATTATTGGGTTTTTCGATCTGTGCCTCATTTGGTAGACAATTAGGCCAAAATTCTGAATAAGCGGGGTCGGTATCTTATCTGCGATTGCACATTACCGAGCCTCCTTG
The DNA here is from genome assembly GCF_964194025.1 of Convolutriloba macropyga. Lineage (NCBI taxonomy): Eukaryota > Metazoa > Xenacoelomorpha > Acoela > Convolutidae > Convolutriloba > Convolutriloba macropyga. The sequence continues at coordinate 26,668,478 of NC_134482.1, read as the reverse complement.
TTTGCTAAGTGCCACAGCCGTCTTCTGTAGTACCCAATCCGAAGATTCGCCTTAACGAGTCTCAATTTTCCAATTTCCTTATGTATGGATTTTCTCCTCTGTTTTCTCTATGAAATTTTTTCTCAATCAAAATTTTATTAATGTTAAACAATGAATTTAACCACATGGTTTTTACCGCCACCGAGAAGTTATCAAACTCCGAAGCGAAGCCGATGCGTAATGATAACTTCGACGGCGATAACAACCGTGACGTAATTTTTTTAATCAACACCTGTTGCAATCATTTCAAAACTGAACACAATTTTGTTGGTTTTCCAATTTTATTTTTTTGGGACCAGGACAATTTTCAAAGACAAGTGATTTTTTTCGGATCTCTTCTTCGTTTTGGACTTTTAAGTCTTCCACACACCTACACACACACATAGAGAGAGACAAACACAAACACACACGTGCTCACGCGCGCGCACATACGCAAACACACGCGCGCACACACAACCACGCACACGCAAAAAACACACACAGACACACACACGCACACACACACCAACCCACACACACACGCGCACACGCAGACGCACGCACACACACACACACACACACAAAAACACACAAACACACACACGCACACACTCACACACACACACACCACACTACAAACACACACATACACCACTCACACACCACACACAAACACACACCACATAACCAATTTTATTGTTTCCTTTTGATAATTTTGTGTACCGGTCCTTTATTTATTTCAGTGGTATGAACCAAAGATCTGGTCTATCTGGATGTAAAAATCAGACGGAGGGATTCTCCTTGACACACGTAGACACATTGTTTGATCTGCTGGAGGCCGCTTGCTTCTGCAAGGCGATCTGCGGCTGTCAGAACAAAGTGGAGGTAGGTGGAGATTGGTGGTTGATGTTAGAGTGTTGTGTTGTCTTGCGGCTGCCAGAACAAAAATACTGCCTAACCAACGAACTTTTAGGTACACGAATGAGAAAAAAAGAGTTATGCAGCGCGGAAAGTAAATCATTTCGGCGCTTGACTAACTCCTTATAACAGCTCAAACAATAATAATAGATTCATAGCAAATCATAATAGTACCGTAGAACCGGAGCAGGAAGCCCAACTTAACCATCTTGCCACAACCACTAAACATATCAGTCCCAAACAACTCGACCTTCTTTGTCCGCAACGCTGACCACAACGAAGCTGACCACCTCCCAATATTAGGCTTTCGGGTATGCAATGCACGGTCATAGAGCATAACATAACGGATACAGAATCAGCCGGATAAACTTGACGAGTGTTCTGTCAAGCAGTTTAGCCTCCAGTGGGTGTCTTGGTCTTTGAAATCACCCCCATGAACTGATATTGCTCACTTTAATGATACTTAAATGCTATCGAGGCAAGTGTTTCAATAGGCAAGGAGATAAACTTTCCGAAGATCCCTCCCAGAAAGTAGTTACGATAGAAGGCATTGTTGTGAGAGATCTCGTGCATAGCTAGTGATAGCGACTGGTTGATGGTCCCCCGATGAGATAGGCTAGTGTAATTGTGATCGGACTGGAGGCATCCTGCAGCATCTAGCACATCAATATTTGGAAGGTAATTACCAAAGGCACAATAAACAACATCGAGTAGTCTGCTCCGTGTCAGTTGAATCCGACAATTGCGTCGCATAACCATCGTTTCGGATTCCGTAGAAAATCTTCTTTGCAAACCCGATATCTTACAGTATAAACACAGCTATGCAAGTTCCAATTGCGATAAAAATTGAGAAAAAAAAACAGTTGCAGTAAAATTCCAGGCCTTAAAGATAATACACACGACCAGAAAGAGCCAGTTATCCGGCCACTAGATCTGACTGTACTTTACCCGGAAAAGTCCCGAATTCAACACGAAGCGCATATTGGGGAACCAAGAAATTAGATTTAGCATCCCAGCTGAGATTTATGTTGATGACGCTATAGAGGAACGTTTCTTTAAGCATCATTTTAGCACAATCTTCTAAAATAATTATTACTTTCAATCATATTGAAAACGTACTCTAAAACATGATGTTTTTGAGTTAAATGTGCACCCACAACCCAGATGGAATAATTGTATTGTACAATTGGAAAAAAATTGGCATGATAAATAAACACAATCATGAGCATGAAACTAGCAAGTTCGGCAGCGCTAATAGTTTGGGGTATCTTTGTAACATACCATCTGACAGACGAGTAGCGCAAAATAATGCATCAGTAACCGAAAACAAAAGACTAAAATGAAAAACAACAACAAGAAAACAATCAAACTATAAACAATTAAGACTGATTTAAAATTATTACTACAGAAAACTGAACGAATCCGACGTTGACATTAGAGTTACTCTGTTGTTTTTGTGAGATCTTATAATGTGGAGTTTCGAGTGGGATGAGTAAATATTACTAAACTTACAAAATTTGCAATCTTGTGGGTCAACGCTCTTATCGTGGATTCGTGCCACGTGGCGCGCAGTGAGATATTTTGCAGTCAAAACATAGCTACGTTTCTGCTGAACAACCGAGCTCTTCAGATTATTAGCAGCCCCTAATTTTTTGTTAAACTGAATCCTGTTATATCATTGTCTAATGGAATAATCGTTTTCATGGTGACAGTTCCGTGGCAACATTGGTGTCAGGATGACTAGTGGCCAGCAATAAACTTTCCTCACAGGTAATAATTGATTCGTCAAAACAAAATTCGAATGCTCCTTTTGCTGCCATTGTCACGATTTAACTCAACAACAACATAAACAGTCAACAAATGGATAAAAACAAAGCAAGAATCCATTCTGAAATAGAGAACATATGAAGACCACTGAAATTACTACTCAGACCTTGAGAAAAAAATTGAAATAGATTGATAAACACTGGGATTGACACCCCACGGGGGAAGCCCGAAGCTTGTACTACTTTTTGTACTACTAGATCTCAACCAGTTCTGCCTCGCACATCAACCTCCACCCCCTTCTACCTTCACCGACCTCCGACCTCTGACCTCCACCGTCCACCACCACCGGTCTCCACCAATATCCGTCACCGACCTCCACCGACCTCCGCTACTGTCCTCCACCGACCTCCGCCATTGACCTCCACCGACCTCCACCGCCCACTGCCACCGACCTCCACTGACCTCAGCCACCGACCTCCGGCAACCTCCGCCTCAGAACTCTACCGACCTCCGCCACCGACCTCCACCAACGACCTCCACCGACCTCCACCAACCTCCACCACCGACCTCCACCAAACCCCACGACCTCCGCCAACAAACTCCACTGACCTCTTTCACAAGCCTCCACCGTCCTCAGTTGTGGCATTTCAAGTTAGATGAGTAAATATTACTAAAGTTACAAAATTTGCAATCTTGCGGGTTAACGCTCTTATTGTGGATTTGTGCCACTTGGCTCGCAGTGAAATTTTTTTTGGCAGTAAAAACTTAGACGCAGTATTCGCACTCGAAACTTTTCCGCTTAACCACCGAACTCTTCAGATTATTAGCAGCCCATCATTTCTTGTTAAACTTCATCATATTGTTTTCATTGTCTGCAGGAATAACCGTTTTCATGGTGACGGTTCCATGGCATATATTTGTGTCAGGATGAGTAATGACAAGCAATAATTTTTTCTCACAGTAATAATTGATTCGTCAAAACAAAATTTAAATGCTGTTTCTGCTGCCGTTGTCACATTTTTTCTCAACAACAACGTAAACAGTCAACAAATGGATAAAAACAAGGCAACAATCAATTTTGATATACACAACGTATGAAGACCATTGAGTCTTTTATTCAGACACTGGAAAAATATAAATTGAAATAGACTGATGAAAACTGGGATTGACACCCTACGGGCGCAGCCCGTGGCTTTCATTACTACTTCTGCTACTACACCACAGCCAATTTTGCCTTGCAAATTGACCTCTATTCCCCTTCTACCTCCACCGACCTCTGACCTACGAACATTTTCAAAGATAAGTGATACTTTTTTGGATCTGTTCTTTGTTTTGGAGTCCTAAGCCTTCCACACACCTACACAAACACACAAAGAGACAAACACACACACATACAAGTGCTCACGCACACCCACACACACACACACACACACACACACACACACACATGCAAACACTATCACGCACACGCAAAACAAACACACACACACGCACACACAGACGCAAGCACACACACACAAACACACACACAGAGACACACAAACAAACACGCAGATACACACGCACACACACACACCACACGCACGCACACACACATAAACACAAGCACGCACGCACACACACACACACACCCACACACACACACGCACACGCGGACGCACGCACGCACACACACACAAAAACACACAAAGACAAACACAGAGACACACACACACAAACACGCAGACACATGCAAACACTATCACGCACACGCAAAACAAACACACACACACGCACACACAGACGCAAGCACACACACACAAACACACACACAGACACACACAAACAAACACGCAGATACACACGCACACACACACACCACACGCACGCACACACACATAAACACAAGCACGCACACACGCACACGCACACCCACACACACACACACACACACACACACACACATGCAAACACTATCACGCACACGCAAAACAAACACACACACACGCACACACAGACGCAAGCACACACACACAAACACACACACAGACACACACACACAAACACGCAGACACACACGCACACACACACATACACCACTCACACACCACACACAAACACACACCACACAACCAATATTATTGTTTCCTTTTGATAATTTTGAGTGCCGGTCCTTTGTTTATTTCAGTGGTATGAACCAATGAACTGGTCTATCTGGATGTGAAAAGCAGACGGAGAGATTCTCCTTGACACACGTACACACCTTGTTTGATCTGCTGGAGGCCGCTTATTTCCTGCAACGCGATCTGCGGCTGTCAGAACAAAGTGGAGTTAGGTGAAGATCGGTGATTGATTTTGGAGTGTTGTGATGACTTGCGAGTGCCAGAAAAAAGTGGAGGTAGTTTTGGAGATCGTTGGTTGATGTGGGAGTGTTGTGTTTTCTTGCGGCTGCCAGAACAAAAAATACTGCCTAACCAAACAAATTTTAGGTACATGAATGAGGAAAAAAGAGTGATGCAGCGCGGAAAATAAATTATTTCGGCGCTTGACTAACTCATTATAACAGCTCAAAGAATAATAATAGATTCATAGCAACCCATTATAGTACCTTTGAACCGGAGAAGGAAGCCCAACTTAACAATCTTGCCACAATCACTAAACATATCAGTCCCAAAATACTTGAATTTGTTTATCCGCAACGCTGACTACAGCGAAGCTGACCACCTCCCGATACTAGGTTTTCGGGTATCCAACGCACGGTCATATAGCGTAAAAGAAAGGATAAAGAATCAGCCGGAAAAACTTGGCGAATGTTTTGTCAAGCAGTTTAGCCTCCAGGGGTGTCTTGGTCTTTGACATCACCCCCATGAACTGATGGTGCTAACTGTGATGATACTTAAATGCTATTGAGGCAAGTAATTCTATAGGTAAGGAGATGAACATTCCAAAGAACCTTTCCAGAAGGTAGTTACGATTGAAGGCATTGTTGTGAGAGTTCTCGTGCATAGCTTGTGATAGCGACTGGTTGATGGTCCCCCATGAGGTAGGCTGGTGTAATTGTGATCGGACAGGAGGCATCCTGCAGCATCTAGCACATCAAAATTTGGAAGGTATTTACCAAAGGCCAATAAACAACATCGAGTAGTCTGCTCCGTGTCAGTTGAATCCGACAATTGCTTCTCATAACCTTCGTTTCGGATTTCGTAGAAAATCTTCTTTGCAAACCCGTTATCTTACAGTATAAACACAGCTATGCAAGTCCCAATTGCGATAAAATATTGAGAAAAATAAACAGTTTCAGTAAAATTCCATGCCTTAAACATAATACACACGACCAGAAAGGAGCCAGTTATCCGGCCACTAGATCTGATTGCACTATAACAGGAAAGGGTCTCGAATTCAACACGAAGCACATATTGGGAAATCAAGAACTTAGATTTAGCATCCCAGCAGAGATTTATGTCGACGCCGCTATAGAGGAAAGTTTCTTTAAGCATCATTTTAGCACACTCTTCTAAAATAGCTATTACTTTCAATCATATTGACAACGTACTCTGACACATGATGATTTTGAATTAGCATGTGCACACACAACCCAGAGGGAATAATTGTCCTGTACAATTGGGAAAAAACGGCCTGATAAATAAACACATTCAAGAGCATGAAACTAGCAAGTTGGGCAGCGCTAATAGTTTGGGGTATCTATGTAACATACCATCTGACAGACGAGTAGCGCAAAATAATGCATCAGTAACCAAAAACAAAAGACTAAAACAAAAAACAACAACAAGAAAACAATCAAACTATAAACAATTAAGACTGATTTAAAATTATTACTACAGAAAACTGGACGAATCCGACGTTGACATTAGAGTTACTCTGTTGTTCTTGTGAGATCTTATGATGTGGAATTTTGAGTGGGATGAATAAATATTACTAAACTTACAAAATTTGCAATCTTGTGGGTCAACGCTCTCATCGTGGATTCCTGCCACGTGGCGCGCAGTGAGATATTTTGCATTCGAAGCATTGTTGCAGTTTTCTCGCTGGAAACGTTTCCGCTGAACCACCGAACTCTTCAGATTATTAGCTGCCCTTCTTTATTTGTTAAACTAGATCATGTTATTTTCATTGCCTAATGGAATAACCGTTTTCATGGTGACAATTCCGCGGCAATATTTGTGTCGGGATGAATAATGGTCAGTAATAAATTTTCCTCACAGGTAATAATTGATTCGTCAAATCAAAATTTGAATGCTTCTTTTGCTGCCATTGTCACGATTTAACTCAACAACAACCTAAACAGTCAACAAATGGATAAAAACGAAGCCAGAATCCATTCTGAAAAAGAGGACATATGAAGACCACTGAGTCTAACATTCAGACATTGGAAGAAAATTGAAATAGATTGGTAAACACTGGGATTGACAACCCACGGGCGAAGCCCGAATCTTGTACTACTTCTTCTACTACTAGATCACAACCAATTCTGCCTCGCACATCAATCTCCACCACCTTCTACCTCCACCGACCTCCGACCTCTGACCTCCACCGACCGCCACCACCAGTCTCCATCGATATCCGCCACCAACCTCCACCGACCTCCGCTACCGTCCTCCACCGACCTTCGCCATTGACCTCCACCGACCTCCACCGAAAGCTGGTTTTTTTTGGGGGGGGGGCATTTTGGACACATCTTGTATTTTCGAAAATTTCAAATTCATTTACTATTGAATTTCTATGCGCATACTGCAACATGTTGGTTGATACTTTTCAGACTACTCAGTGAAACAGCAGAACGCTAGTGATCCTAGAACGCATGTCTCATCATGATCAGACGTATAGCAGTCCCCTTCTCATCATATACAGACAAACAGCGTTCAAAACGTCATCATTAATTTTGTGCGAATTCAATGCTCAGTCTGTCAGATTTATTTAATCTGCAAATGACGAGATTCAGTGCTGAGTAAAATTGGAATATAATGATTCATTAATGAAATGCTATGAAAGGTAACACCGGAAACACAATCAAAACTGAAAATTGAAAAATTGTGGTCTTCCTCGATATTCACTCTTAGAACTTTTCTAATTTCCTCTTTTTAATAAGGACTTCCCTCCTTCCTCCCCTGAAACTTGTTCTTTCTTGTTGTTGTTACAAAACCCTTATTCAAAGGATAAAAACCAGTAATCGTAACTTTGAGAAAAAACCGGACTCAACACTTTATGATATATAATCAGTTTGAGGAAGTGTGGAATCTTGAAAAAAATAACTCAACCAAATATGTCCTGTTATGTATTCATCAAAATTATTATTTTAATGCATAAACTAAACTTTGAGGAAAAGGCAGCCCTTCGGTTTCAAGAATGAAGGGACACTTTGGAGTTATAGCCAAAGCAACGAATTTCTGGCCTAAAAAGTGGATTTATTGTGCTACAAATGCTATTTTGAATATATAAATAGATATATGGTTTTCTGACCTATGATGGTACATCGTTCAATAAAACAAAACCTATTTTGACACTACGAAAAATTTTCTTTCTACTTTTTTCTCAAATTAAGAGAAACAACATCTGATGCTTTCTATGACAACAATTTTTTCACTGTTCAAGAGCTGTACATAAAA
>NC_134482.1:26640172-26655172 GCF_964194025.1 Convolutriloba macropyga | reverse complement strand
GACAACCTACTCAAAATATTTAATTATAATAGATTTTGTTAACTTTTGCATGGTTTTCTAAACTTTTAATTCAACATTTCTCTGCTAGCTTGGATTGTTCGCCATTTCTCTCTGTATTTCTGAGTAATCGAAAAACAACTTATTGTAAGAGATTTTATTTAACAACGAACACCACAGAATTCGAATTTTAGCCAATCAGATTGCTCCGTTACAAATTTAGCTCTGTGTAATCTGACGAATTTCCTGCGCTGACACATTTTACCGTTTTATCTGCTCAACGCAACAAAGGTAATCTTTTAAATCTTTAACTATTGTGTTATTTGTGTCCACATTGAAAATTCGAGATTTGTTTTTGCCATTCCAGGGTCCAGACATTCACAGGAAAAGTCAACATTCTTTCATCCCAATCACCATCTTTCCACAACATCGTTCCAAAAGCTAATTAAAAGTAATTAATTAAAACAAAACTAAAACCGAATTTAAAAAAAGCACGGTTTTGTTTCAGAGCATACGATTTCTCTCAAAAACAACAACAACAACAGCATTATAGAAAACAATGGTTATCAAAAATAAAAAATAGAGCTGTACAATTATTAAATAAACTTATTTATTTAATTAAAAAATAATTACATCGATCCCCCCGCTCCGAGTTTTCGATGCCCACAACTACAATTTATGTTTTACTATTTAGCAAATTACTAACTATAGAAATAGCACGTGCGCTTGGGGTCGTAATCGATATATGTCCACAAATCTGGGGGTGGAAACAAAAAAGATCCAAATTTCTCAAAAGATTTTTTGTTAATCATTTGATGTGAGAGTTGAGTTCAGAGTTCATTTGAGTTTTGCGTTGAGTATTGAGTTGTGTGTTGAGTTGATTTTTTAGTTGAGTATTGAGTTGAGTGTTGAGTTGAGTGTTGAGTTGAGTGTTGGCTTGAGTGTTGAGTTGAGTATTGAGTTGAGTGCTGAGTTGAGCATTGAGTGGAGTGTTAACTTGAGTGTTGAGTTGAGTGTTGAGTTGAGTGTTGAGTTGAGTGTTGACTTGAGTGTTGAGTTGAGTATTGAGTTGAGTGTTGAGTTGTGCATGGAGTTGAGTAATGAGTTGAGTGTTGAGTTGAGTGTTGAGTTGAGTTTTGAGTTGAGTATTGAGTTGAGTGTTGAGTTGAGTTTTGAGTCGTGTGTTGAGTTGAGAGTCGAGTTGAGTGTTGAGTTGAGTGTTGGCTTGAGTGTTGAGTTGAGTATTGAGTTGAGTGTTGAGTTGGGCATTGAGTGGAGTGTTGACTTGAGTGTTGAGTTGAGTGTTGAGTTGAGTATTGAATTGAGTATTGAGTTGAATGTTGAGTTCAGTGTCGGCTTGAGTGTTGAGTTGAGTATTGAGTTGAGTGTTGAGTTGAACATTGAGTGGAAAGTTGACTTGAGTGTTGAGTTGAGTATTGAGTTGAGTGTTGAGTTGAGCTTTGAGTGGAACATAGTCTGGGTACCGTCTGATCACAAGTTATCGTGGTCTGAAAAATCTGATCAGAGATCATTTTGTCTGGAACGTCAGATCAGAGGTCATTTTGGTCTGATCAGAGGTCATTTCATTCTCAATCGTCTGATCATTGATCAATTTGGGCCTGGAACTCAACCTGGGAACACGGGAAATTATCGACAAGGGCATGAAGGAGAGAGCTGCAATATTGATTAAGAACTAGCACTTCCATGTATATTTTATTATTTTTTAATAATTATTTGAAAAAACGATGTCGTTCAATGGAACTAAGATGATATTTTTCTGTGTCGGCATTTATAAAATTATTTAACCTTTTGGAAAAAGAGAAAGAAAGGAAGGAGCGGAAACAAAACGTTGGATACGAGAGAGGTGGCTAGTTTTGAAGCAATAGCACGTAATACTTTTATAAGTTATTTTAATTAATTTTATTGAATTATAATTGAGCGGGACTACGATTTTTCATTTAATTATATTCAATTATAATCGATTTTGTCTTCTAAAATGGTAAATATAATATATTATATTTGCAACATTTTTTGGCATTTTAATTATTTATAATGATACAAAAAAGAGTTTTCATGTGTGCGGGCATCCACTTTACTCATCATTACAAAATAGCGCTTTTGGATTTAAATCAAGAATCATTATTCTCAAAATATTTTCAGCGTTAATGCATTTAATCTAAAACTTGCTCTTACGAATTTTGGCATTTAATATTCAAATTTAATTGATAGTAGTAATTTTCTTACCTGTGAGGCAGTGCTCATGAATTACGTTTTCTTTCATTTCTGCCTAATTAACCCGCTACTAACTCATACCTTGGAAAAGAATGACAAGTGCGAGTCTATGTATTACAAAACTGTTTTTGAAGTAATGGCTTTTTTAACTATTTCATCTTTGCTATCTTCAGCCTGTTTATACTTACATTTGCGACTGAGGGATTGAGTTGACATTTCTCTCCACTTCATAAGTGAAATAATTTGGCATCACTCCTCCAATAGATCGGCAGTAGTCCCTGGCTTCCAGGTAGGTCATATGTGGTTCGGGTGCCAGATGGACTGCCCTGTATCCTCGAAGGTACATTGCTCGTTGTCCAGGGGCTTGCCAGATTGAGCGATTGACACACGCACTGCCAACATCGACCTTTAAACACGTTAATCCTTCTGTCACAATTATAATCAACGATTCATTATAACAACGCTTTTTATCTTGAATGTTAAATAACTTCATCCTCCACCAACCCCAATCTACCTCTTAGAACATAACCATCTGTAAATGATGATAATTATACCCCACGTTGAGTTGCAAGACGGAAACCGGTAAACTCAGAAGTCCCAGACGGAAAATGTCTATGTCCAGAAGAGCAACTATGTCCAGACCGTCACAGACGAAAAAATTGTTCAGACTTTCATGTCAAGATTTTCGTCAGAATTTTGTGCGTACGTGTCCAGACTTTCATGCATTTAAAGACAAAAAAACTTCAATAACTACATATAATTTAACATAATTTACTCATCATGTATACATCCATTCGGCAACTTCAAAAAAGAAAAAAGGATTGCGAATTATTTTTGGCCAAAAACGATGCACTATGGCCTGTAGGGAATAAATTTGATTGTTTCTCAACTTCATCTACTTTCCATAATACAACAGTAAAATTTTTAAATGCAACTAAAGAGCTACTGCAATTCGTTTCGCAGTCGAGATTTTGCTAACTTCAACTCAATTGAGTTGCAACTTTCTGCCTTGAAGGCTGCAACGTGAGTGAGTACTGTGGAGCAAAAGTGTTATTGGTCATATGATAGGTATTTGTTTATTTAACAAAAAATTTTGAGCGTTCATGTTCAGGTTTATGTATATTCAGGTCCGGACGTTCGAATATTCATGTCCAAATTTTTATACTTCCTTCTGATTTTGCCGCATTCATCAGCTGTTTGTAGCCACGACAAATTTTTTTCATTCGTGTTCAGTCATGCGTGCATTCATGCTCATATTTTCATGCGCTCAAAGTCAGAAAAATGCAATATATACATATGACTCATATATTTGAATTTATCATAATTTAGTCATTCATGTATACGTCTGCAAAGTCAATAACTGGTTAGCAGAGTTTTTACAGAGTTTTGCTTTTAATAGAAAAAGGTTGCTAAAGATTTGATTAAAAAGATATACCATGGCCTGTAAGGCATAGATTTGATTTTTTTTAAAACTTGAGCTAATTTCTAATTAAAAAAGTAGAAATTTTAAAGTATATATTTTTTCATGTGATATTTTTTTGTTTTTTTAACTAAATGGAGTTGTGGTTTTGTGCCTTAAATGCTGCTCTTTTATTGGATACTCTGGATTAAGAGTGTCTAAGTTAATCTGATAGGTTTTAGTTTTTTTAACCAGGCTGAAAAAAAATTTATGCGTTCATTTCCAGACTTATGTGCGTTCATGTGCAGACTTTTGTGCGTTTTTGGACCATGTCACTACGCCCCCTCCTGTATTTTTCTGCGGTCTGGACGTACTTCAATCCGTCCGGGACCTCCAGTTTGTCATTATAAGGATATAAAATAATTCTTGACTTTCCTATTGACAGGCTAAAACTATCATTGCAAAACTCCATAAATTTGTTTACCCAGTGTAACAAAACCGGTTCATCGTAAAAAGAGCCATCCGTAATGATTTTGACCTCTTTGACTATTGCCGATTAACAGCTAATCATTAAAATTGGAGAATCTTCAGAGCATATGGGCTCAGTCGAAACCAGATTCTATTTTGCAAGTTAACCAATCGGAGTCGTCTGGTGCAGTCCTTGAATGAACCCAATCCAATGAAAGTTGAAAAAAATCACACAAAATGTAGTACGCATTAGGAAATTGTTTTTATTTCAATTTTTCATATAGAAAAAGACACGACAAAATGAATAGAAACAAATTTTTCGTTATCATGGAAACACAAACAACCAATTAACTTACTCAGATACATGAATTCTGTTTACGTTAGACAATGGTTCAAAAATACATATTTTTGAAATTTTGTTGTTAATTGAAAGTAAAAATGGTGAAATTCTTTTACCGCTTAGCTTTGAATGAAACCAAAATAAAGTTATGCTTGACTGCTAAAAGCGTAAAATCTGGCATTATTCTGCTTTTTTTCGCCGGAAAAGCTGGCTTGATTTTTTCTAGCTTTAATTCATTTTCATTTTTTGAGATAGTTTTGTTGTCGCATTGTATTCCTTTTCACATACGAGTAATGATGGATATGAAACGTTTCAGCTGTAGAATTTTGATTTTAATACTTTAATTCACTTTCGAGAATGGCCCGCTTTACACTAGATTCTTTGGGTAACACGACAAAATTTTAAGGGTTATTGACCATAAAAGAAATTTATAAAAAAAATGCCATATATGGATTTTATTGAAACATACTAAACGTACAACGACCATAAAAAAGTTTGAATTTGGCTGACAAACAGTTCAAAGGGCCACCTGTTGCCCCAAAACAACGTTTCTGTGCATGAAGTTTCAAAATTCTGTACTTAACATTTAGAACGAACCATTCGTGGAAGCTTACGTACCATTAAAGGTACCATATATGGTAGCCTACATACCAAAAAAGCAACCATGTATGGTCAATCAGAGCCGTTGAAAGAACCTTTTGTGTTCAATGTTCATGTGAAAACTTGTTTACCAATAGTAAGAACATAAATGGTTTCTTAATGGTTTCGGTGGACTATATATTGTTCGTTTTATGGTAAGGTAACACATATGGTATTTTTCGGTCAACCCGGGACTGCTAGATTGAGACTTGATAATATATCAATTTTTGGGAGAACGTCAAAAATACTAAACACCCCGGGTTGAGGTCGTGGAAGTATGAACCAGACGATCCAGACACAAACACCCATGACTCGACAGTCCAGACAATAATTGGAGTATGAATCGAAACTTCGGGAAATTGTGCGAAATTGTGCGAAATAGCGCGAACAATCAGAAATTGTTCGACAGTGGTTCGACAAATCAGACAGTGCGAAACTGCGCGACAGTCAGTCAATAGACCAGACACTAACAGAATTATTAATACACTTGGACATGCAGACACGCATGACACACCACACACACATAAACAATTCACCCACACACACACACACACACACACACACACACGTACGCACACGCACACACACGAACGCACACGCACACACACGAACGCACACGCACACACACAAACACACACACACTTACACACACTTAGACAAAGGAACCACACACACGCACACACACGAACGCACACGCACACACACACAGACGCACACACATGCACACTTACACACACTTACACAAAGGAACCACACACACGCACTCAAAGACACAAACACACACACATAGACGCACACACATGCACAAACGCACACGCGCGCTCACATATACACACAGGCACACACACAGAAACACAAACACACACAAACACAGCACACACACCATATACACACAAAAATGTAGTAGTAGTAGTAGTAGTAGAAGTAGTAGTAATAGTAGTAGTAGTAGTAGTAGTAGTGGTAGTAGTAGTGGTAGTAGTAGTAGTAGTAGTAGTAGTAGTAGTAGTAGTAGTAGTAGTAGTTGTAGTGTTAGTAGTAGTAGTAGTAGTTGTTGTTGTTGTTGTTGTTGTTGTTGTTGTTGTTGTATCCGTAGCGATGATCGAAATTGGAACATTACTTGATACATATTGGTTTTTCTTTAATACAACTTGACAAGTTTCCGAAAAAAAATATCATTTAGTTTGGATAGTTTGAGAAATTTTGGTTTTTAAGGAGCAGATACAAAATTAAGGCCATTTTTACTATATTTGTTGATTTTTATTGTTTAAACATTATTCGAATTGTAATGGTGCGTTGTTTTTTAAGGAAGTTTGACCTTGTGTGTTTTGTGTTATTTGCAGAGCAGAAAGACTTCAAAACTCATTTATTGACAGACCACAGTTAATGGCAAATGATGTCTTAACAATTTATACCTTAATGTTAGCGGAAAGGTTTTTTTGGCTTCAATGCAGTTTGTGGAAACGTTTGTGGAACTTTTGAATTATGCCTCAATTTTTTGTTAACTTGTAGTCTATTGAATCAGATGTCAGCGTCGTTTCAGCGCGTTTTTTTTTGTAAGAAGTGCATTGATTGCAGAAAATTTTAAATTCCAACGCATCTTCAGTTCAATTTCTTACATAACATCAGCGCCTTTTGAGTACAGTTCTAGTCAAAGTTTCGGCATTCTTTTCAACGCATTTTGTACAAAATTTTAGCGCCAATTCAGCACATCCGCAAAAAAGTTTTTGCGTTTTTAAGGAACCGTAAAAACAATAAAACTTCAGCGCATTTCTTACAAAGTTTTACCGCTATTTTAGCACATCCGTAGAATAATTTCAACGCTTTACAAAAATCAGAATGATTATGTTAGAAACCGGTCATTACGAGTTACAATTTATTTGTACCAAAACTTTTAAGGCTATGTTGAACGTTTTTGGTGTGCTCTTCGGGAAACTGTGACCGAAAGAGCAATTCGCACCTATTGAAAAGAGGGCATGGTAACTGAATGCTCGGTGGCTTTGATTTCCTAAGTACTTAACATAATCAAGTTATGGTGAAAATGCTTTTAATGCCCGTTTTACGTTTATTCTAATGAGCTGTTTCTTGTCTTAATTGGTTTAGTATTTGAAAAGTTATTAACGATTTTCACCCTCAAACCTCCGAAAATGGCCACATGCTCACTGCTCGATCTTTAATTTTTCTTTAATCAGAGTGCTATCGTTGATAACCAGTTAATATGACTCGCGATTTTATTGCAAAAAACTCTTAAGACTGTGGTGAATGCTTGTGATGCACCCTTCGGGAAATTATAACCGAACGAGCGTTTGGTACCAATTGAAAAAAGAGCATCGTGGTTCAATGCTCATAGGCTTTTATTTCCTAAGTACTTTAGTGAAACCATTCAATGTATACATAGCTTTGAAGCTCGTTTTCCGCGCAATCTAATGAGCTATGTTTCGTTTTGATTGGTTCAGTATTTTATAATTTATTAACTATTTTCAACCCCAATTCTCCGAAAATGACCACACGCTCACTGCTTGATCTTTAATTTTTCTTTAATCAGATTGTTTGTGTTGATAAACGGTTAACATGAGTCACAATATCATTGTAAAATTTTTTTAAGACAATGGTGAACGGTTGAATTAAAACATTTGTGAGGTACGTTTAGGCAAATTCTTCAATTAATCACTAAAAATTTAATTGATCGCAAATAAACATGATCTGAATGTTTCCCAAATTTTCACTTGTTTTCAATTGGGAAATAAATTTAGTGACTAACAGCGCATTTTTCTCACGCAAGCCAGTATTCAATGAAATTGTTTGTTTAAGTCGTGAAAATTATTTGTCGGAAAATTATTCAAGATTGAATGCTGAAAATTTTATCTTTTCTTAAATTTTAACGACTGAGTTGTGTTTTAAGTAACCAAACTGCTTTTTAGAAGCTATTTTTGTGCCTCTCTAATGCCATTCAAAACCTTGAAGCTAAATTATCAATTTTTGTTGTTAATTCGACATTTTTTCTTTCACGATTTACGTCAAATTTCGCTGGATGTCGTTTTATGTCAAAACCACAAAACATCATAACCTTAATTGCGAAGTGGGAAACAACTTCCAAGTTGTTTCCCACCTCTCCATTGGGATTTGCCGAAAAAAAAGACCTCAGATGTGGTAAGTAAGAATATTTGCAACAGATATCCAAGCAAAATCTGCATTTGCGGAGGAAAGAACTTGTTTTATCATATTGAGAAAGAAGCTTAATTTTTTAAACTTTTCCGAATTTCTCATTCAATTTATGACCAAAACAAGTGAATAATGGCATAATCTGTTGCTTTAAGACGTGCTTCTGTGGAATGGCTAGTCACAGTCCCGAAAATATTCTTTAGAACTGTTATTTAATGACGAATGCGGAAAAACAAATCTTTTCTTAAATTTTATGCCTGAGTTGTGTTTTGTGCAATTTAACAAGTTTTTCGGCGTGCGTTTTGTGTTTTCTAGACAATATTTAAGTTGTCGAAGCTAATTGTATCATTTAATGGGGTTAATTCAACAATTTTTCTTTTTTCACGAATTCATCAAATTTCTGTGGATGTTGTTTTATGTCAAAACACACAAAACATCATAACCTTCATGGTGAGGTGGGAAATTTTTTCCCACCTCACCATGAAGGTTTGCCGTGACCTAGAACGTGGAAGAGGACCAGAGTTACACCCACAAATACGCCGTGAACGCTGTTTTACGTTGTTTTGCGTCGGTTCCGGAGATCTTGGGCTTCGATTTTAGCCCAAAAAATGGGGTACAGAACAGTATTTTGTTAATATCTGCTAAAGTACTGGACTAAATTAAACGGGAGTGGTCGCATTTTGTTAGTACTGAACATTTCTTGGTTGCAGAACCTGGTTGGTTTCCCAAATCGGCCTAATCAAGAAGTTATTAATGTTCAAATTTGAAATAGGTCGAATTTTTGGGATGTTCTGGGTGACCCAAATTTTTGGTACCACAAAACAGTTGATTTGCGGGAAAAATGTTATTGTTTTAGAATCCTCAGTTAGTGGGGAGTATCCCCATATATATTTTCCATAGCGTTTTACGGAATTGAGATGGCCAAATTTGGCTCTGAAGTCAGGTCGCCATGCTTTTTTCGTCATTTGGTACCGTACCTTCTAATTGCTATAACTCCTCGAAGAATGTACTGATTGGGCTCATTTTTTGATATGATGCGTATCTCGAGCATTTCTACAAACTGTGTTGAAGGGGTTTATTTTTGTTCCGCCGTTTTTGAGAAATTGACCAGTAAATTTGCCCTTGATTTTACCTCTAGAAGCGTTTGACAGGACTTGGTCCGGGTCCGGTCACTTATAATTTCATCACTTCTGTTATAAATTATACTGTTTTGAAAAGCCCGTTTAACGCAGAATCCGAATATATATACTTTATGTATCATTTTCTGTGGTTTAGGTGTTCAATTTTAGCTCTGAACGTATTGTATCTCTCCTCTCCGGTTATTTGGTACGGTACCGTTATTTTGCTATAACTCCTAGAAGAGTTAACCGATTGGGCTCATTTTTTAATATGATGCGTATCTCAAGCAGTGCTCCAAAATGTACCAAGGGCGTTTGTTTTTGTTCAGCGGTTTTTGAGAAATTGGCCAGGGAACTTGGATCCAGTTTGAACTCCTGAGGAGAGAAACACTAATTTGACAGACAACATTTTTCTTCTTTCAGATTGCTGTTTGATTTTAAATTGTTTACAAAGTCTCCTGGGAACATCTGGAACGTGCCCGGATTGCTCAATGTAAGTTTCTTGTTGAAGTATACCGTTTAAATTAGAGATTGACCACATGACGCCTTGAAAAAATGGTCTTAGTAACTGAATGCTCATCGGCTTTGATTTCCTAAGTACTTGAAGGAAACTAATCATGGTATATATAGTTTTAAAGCCCGTTTCAAGTGCAATCTAATGAGCTACGTCTCGTTTTGATTGGTACAGTATTTCAGAAGTTATTAACGATTTTCGACCCCAAACCTCCGGAAATGACCACATGCTCACTGCTCGATCTTTAATTTTTCTTTAATCAGAGTGTTATTGTTGATAACCAGTTAATATGACTCGCGATATTATTGCAAAAAACTCTTAAGACTGTGGTGAATGCTTGTGATGCACCCTTCGGGAAATTATAACCGAACGAGCGTTTGGTACCAATTGAAAAAAGAGCATCGTGGTTCAATGCTCATAGGCTTTTATTTCCTAAGTACTTTAGTGAAACCATTCAATGTATACATAGCTTTGAAGCTCGTTTTCCGCGCAATCTAATGAGCTATGTTTCGTTTTGATTGGTTCAGTATTTTATAATTTATTAACTATTTTCAACCCCAATTCTCCGAAAATGACCACACGCTCACTGCTTGATCTTTAATTTTTCTTTAATCAGATTGTTTGTGTTGATAAACGGTTAACATGAGTCACAATATCATTGTAAAAAATTTTTAAGACAATGGTGAACGGTTGAATTAAAACATTTGTGAGGTACGTTTAGGCAAATTCTTCAATTAATCACTAAAAATTTAATTGATCGCAAATAAACATGATCTGAATGTTTCCCAAATTTTCACTTGTTTTCAATTGGGAAATAAATTTAGTGACTAACAGCGCATTTTTTTCACGCAACCAGTATTCAATGAAATTGTTTGTTTAAGTCGTGAAAATTATTTGTCGGAAAATTATTCAAGATTGAATGCTGAAAATTTTATCTTTTCTAAAATTTTAATGACTGAGTTGTAAATTCGAAATAGTTGGAAATTTCTGTATGATAAGCTAATTTTTTTCCTACACAAGCTATACCAATAATTTTTTTAGTTTTATACGCTAACTGCACTGGTGATACTCCATACCAAGATTGGTCTGATTTGAACAACTCCTTGACCCAATAAAGTTTCTATATTTTTGAAAATAGAATAAGCGAATAATGAGCGAATAAGTCGATATTTCCGATTGAAATACGGACTTTTTTCCCAGAACGTAAGGCAGACCATTCTTTTTGCATTACAATTTAGATAGTACTGGGTGTTTGGGATATCAGTTTGGTTCACTTTGGAAAACTCCTTGACCCGATGAAGAAGACCTATTTTTAAAATTCGTTATTCGCGAAATTCGCAAATTTCCGTATGAAAAACTAACTTTTTTCCTAGGCAAGCTATAGCAAAAATTCTTTTTGTGTTACACTCCACATTTGCAGGGGATACTCTATGTCAAGTTTGGATCAATTTGAACAACTTTTTGACCCCATGAAAGAATTTGCCATTTTCACTATTCCATTTTTTCAATTGGTACCAAACGCTCATTCGGTTATAGTTTCCCGAAGAGCAAACCAAAATCGTTCATCATAGTCTTAGAAGTTTGATACGATGATATTGTAACTCAAAATAATCGGTTTTTAACATAAACACTCTGATAAAAAAATTAAAGATCGAGCTGTGAGCATGTGGTCATTTCCGGAGGTTTGTGGTCGAAAATCGTTAATAACTTCTGAAATACTGTACCAATCAAAACGAGACATAGCTAATTAGATTGCACTTGAAACGGACTTTAAAACTATATATACCATGATTAGTTTCCTTCAAGTACTTAGGAAATCAAAGCCGATTTCAAACGCATTTGAAACGGAACTTTTTGAACTTCGCGAATAACGAGTTTTAAGTATAGTTCTTTTTGATTGAGTCATAGAGTTATCGAAATCAAACTAAACTTGTCAGGGAGTATCACCTGTGTAGGTAGAGTGTAGGAAGAGAAGAATTTTTTCTGTAGCTTGTCTAGGAAAAAAATTAGTTTTCCATACGGAAACTTGCAAATTTCGCGATCAGCGAATTTTAAAAATAGGTCTTTTTCATCGGGCCAAAGAGTTGTCCAATGTGAACCAAATTATTATCCCAAACTCCCAGTACTATCTAAATTGTAAAGTGCACCCATCCCCGGGTATCAGGGGACGCCACCAAGTGTGAACTGGGACCACCCACCACGGGTCGAAGTGGGACCACCCAGCCCCGGGTATCAGGGGAACTACTATTTAGGGGTTAATTTATGTTTCTGTTTATGTATACAAGTATTACAAACATTTTCGACTCGCTTTTTGGGCTACTTTTACGGATTTCTTTTTTTCTAGCTTAAACCATGAACCCAAAAAGAATTGGCGAACCCTTTGCTAGTAACCCTGATGTTGCGCAACGAAAGAGGTTTAAAGAAACTTTCTCGGCTCAGCAGCTACAAGGGCGTATCAAGAAAGAGACCGTCAGGGGGAAGAGTAGAGAGTTCCTTTACACAAATTTTGTAAATGAAGTTGCCGTCGAAACTGCACTAGTTGGCGATTCAATCCTGGACAACATTTGCTTAAATGGTTGTTCCACCTTCTCGTTATCAGGAGGCGTTGTGAATGACTTCTACGACCTGCTACCGACCATGAAGTCTTACGGGAAGATAATTCTTTCCTTAGGTGGTAACAATCTCTCGAGATATAACGAACCTGGAGAAGAGCCAGAGTCAGTATTGGCACAAATAAAGGATCTGGTGGATGCCTTTGCTAAACTTGAAAATCAGCCAAGAGTTGTCGTGTGCACAGTATTACGGAGAACAAGAGCCAATCATTCTTACATTAAGACTTTCAATGATATACTAGTAAATTCAGAGCTGTCAGTTTTCAATTTGCATCGACAAGTCTACAAGAACAGAAATTTCCTGGAAGATGGGATTCATCTGACTTTACGAGGGAGGAAAACCTACGCTTGTGGCATGAAAAAATTGCGAAAAGAAAAGTTTGGTGACGACGATAGCTTCCGCAATTGATTGATACAGTTTTTGCTTTTGGGCAAAGTCTTATTTGTTTTGATTCTCATTGATCTTAGAGCTATCATGGCTTGTTTTGATGTATTTTTTGATGTTTTAATTTGATGTATATTGTTACAGAAGCCTGCTCAAAATCATTTTTGACTTTCAATTTGATAATTTGTTTTGTTTAGTGAATTATTTCAGAATTTAATCTGATTTTAACAGTTCGCTTTTACAATTCTCATCAGTTGAATCCCTCAAATAACTGCCAGGAGAGTTTGTTGCTTTCCTGTGTAGTTAAACTTTAGAACCTTCAGCAAATAGAATCTTCAACTTTATTGTAATTTTTGATGTTTTTAAAAGTGCTAAGAGAGTGTGTTGCTTTCCGGCACAATTAAATGTAGTTACTGATGTTTTTAAAAGTGCTAGGAGAGTGTTGCATTCCGTCAGCTGAATCTCTCAAATAACTGCCTGGAGAGTGTGTTGCTTTCCCGTGCAGTTAAACGTTAAAACCTTCAGCAAATAGAATCTTCAACTTTATTGTAATTTTTGATGTTTTTAAAAGTGCTAAGAGAGTGTGCTGCTTTCCGGCACAATTAAATGTAGTTACTGATGTTTTTAAAAGAGCTAGGAGAGTGTGTTGCATTCCGTCAGTTGAATCTCTCAAATAACTGCCTGGAGAGTGTGTTGCTTTCCGGTGCAGTTAAACGTTAGAACCTTCAGCAAATAGAATCTTCAGTTTTATTGTAATCTTTGATGTTTTTAAAATGCTAAGAGAGTGTGTTGCTTTCCGGCACAATTAAATGTAGTTACTGATGTTTTTAAAAATGCTAGGACAGTGTGTTGCATTCCGTCTGTTGAGTTCCTCAAATAACTGACTGGAGAGTGCGTTGCTTTCCTGTGCATTTAAATTTTAGAACCTTCAGCAAATGGAATCTTCAGCTTTATTGTAATTTTTGATGTTTTTAAAAGTGCTATGAGAGTGTGTTATTTTTCTGGCACAATTACATGTAATTACTGATGTTTTTAAAAGAGCTAGGAGAGTGTGTTGCATTCCGTCAGTTGAATCTCTCAAATAACTGCCTGGAGAGTGTGTTGCTTTCCGGTGCAGTTAAACATTAGAACCTTCAGCAAATAGAATCTTCAGTTTTATTGTAATCTTTGATGTTTTTAAAAGTGCTAAGAGAGTGTGTTGCTTTCCGGCACAATTAAATGTAGTTACTGATGTTTTTAAAAATGCTAGGACAGTGTGTTGCATTCCGTCAGTTGAGTTCCTCAAATAACTGCCTGGAGAGTGTGTTGCTTTCCTGTGCCGTTAAATTTCAGAACCTTCAGCAAATGGAATCTTCAGCTTTATTGTAATTTTTGTTTTTTATAAGTGCTAAGAGAGTGTGTTGCTTTCCGGCACTATTAATTGTATTTACTGATGTTTCTAAAAGTGCTAGGAGAGTGTGTTGCATTCCGTCAGTCGAATCCCTCAAATAACTGCCTTTTGAGTGTATTGTTTTCCTGTGCAGTTAAATTTTAGAACCTTCAGCAAATGGAATCTTCAGCTTTATTGTAATTTTTGATGTTTTTATAAGTGCTAAGAGAGTGTGTTGATTTCCAGTACAACTAAATGTAGTTACTGATTGATGATGTGTTAAATTTTTGCTCTTAAAAAGTTCTAAATAAGTTCCTTAGAGTATTATGTCTAGCCAAGTTTTCTGGCTTTTCATTTCATTGAACAATGACGATGTTCAACTTCTCTCAGAAAGTTCCAAGCTTTGGATAACAGATAATTTTGTTGAGAAAATTCTCCTTAAGAGGGGAGATATTGTCAGCCTAAGAATTGGAGACAAACGTAAAGATTACAAGCTTGTAATGCAAGGAGGAAACGATGAGGTCAAAGCAAAAGAGTATGAAATGCGGTCAAAAATGTTCCCATCGTCTTCACAGACAATTTTGGCCGTTGTTCCGCCGAGCTCTTCTGAGATCTGTGATGTTACGGAAACAGAGAGACCAGTTGTACCCCAGCAGAATCAAAAAATAGTAGGCGTAAAAGTAAGTTGTGTAGAAAAAATCTTTCATGGTTGCTGTGCCTCCTTTTTGCGTAATCGAAACTGAATCTGACTTTTGTCAGGCATATGCA
>NC_134482.1:26452111-26639972 GCF_964194025.1 Convolutriloba macropyga | reverse complement strand
ATATATATATATATATATATATTTATATATTTATATATATATATATATATATATATAATATATATATATATATATATTTATATATATATATATATATATATATATATATATAAATATAATATAATATATATATATATATATAAAATATATATATATATATATATATATATTTATATATATATATATATATATATTTATATATTTATATATATATATATATATATATATATATATATATAAATATATATATATATATATATATATATATATATATAAATATATAAATATATATATATATATATATATAAATATATATATATATATATATATATTTATATATTTATATATATATATATATATATATATATATATATATTTATATATATATATATATATATATATATATATATCTAAATATAAATATACACGTGGCACATATGTGGCGTTGACAATGGAAAATATGTGGAACAAGGAGATCTGCGACTGTTGTCCACCGAGCTTCACTCTTGCCCAGATACAGGATCAACAGTAAATAGGTTTAAAAATTTTGTTTTGTAATTTTTCCTATGTTTCGTGTAGCTAATATGTTTTCATGGTTTTTAGCTGTTCTAGTGTTTGGTCCTTATTCAGTGTCTTCCTTCTTCCACAATATGTCTGCTTTCCGTTTAGAAATTTGTGAAAGATGGGATCGGGGACAAATGATCAGTGACCTTCGCTTCAGTGATTCGGTTCTGAAACAAACGACTCCAAGATCGAATCCACTGATGTTCTTGGAAGGAAACTTATCACTAGAGAGCGCTTAAACTGTACGCAAACGAAATGATTTTAGTTAATCGAATTGTTTGTTTAAATCCATTTTAATCCAATTAAATGTATTTAAATATTCCGTTTTCATAAACACATAATCGATTTAAACAGATTATAGCTAATTTCGTTGTCTAAAAGTGCAAAATTAATCGATTTTATTTTAAAAAAATTCGTGAATATAATCCATTTAAATCGAACAGTTTTACCACGTTGTCAATACGGGAGGTTTAAAGATTGCTTCCTCGATTTCAAGAAAATTTGCTCTAACTCATCCAAATTCACCCAGCAATTCTCCAAAAATATCACCAAAAACTTACGCAACTGGTACCAAATTTTGAACTATTTCAAGCTATAGCCTACAATTTTTACACAATTTTTCCAGACAAAAACAGAATTGTAGCCCAATTCTATTCCAATGTTACCAAAATTAGGACATTTCTATCGCAAATCAAAATGTGCTACCCCATCTCAGACAAATTAATCCATTCTTGTTTTTAGTTTTTCGCACATCTTTGACAAAGATTCTTTAGATAAGACAAATATTGTCCTTATTTTATAAAAAATAAAAAAGTTTTATCAACAAAAAAATAAAAAGTTCCAAGTTTTCACCAATTTTCCAATTTTAATCAAAGAAAGTAGCCCAATTTTTCTCAAATTAACACAAAGTTTTTGGGACATTGTACGCAGCCCAATTGCTGAACAATTAAACAAAAATTCCTAACAATTAAGATTAGGTACAGGCTACTGAAAAAAGTGCCGGAACAGTAGATCTCTCGAATTACAGAAAGCAAGAACAATAGAGCTCTCAAACTAAATTAACTGCTTGAGCGAAACCATTCCATTTGCATTAACAGAAGTTTTACTCATCATGCTATGATATGAAACCCACTACTTTAAAAAATGTGTTTTTATTTTTTTAAAAAGTAATTTCTTCAATTTCTTTTGGAACTCTGTTTCTGTTGATTTTTTGAAAACCATTTTTTTCTCAATTAGTGTTTGGATGAAATTTTTTTTTTGCGTTGTTTTATATATAAAACAAAACATTTACAATTTTCAATTTAGTTTTCTTGCAGTTTGTTCATCCGAGAGTGGTTGAAAACAACCAACTCATTTATCTACTTCTACTCTATTTTCGTTTAGTAAAACTTTTTTTATAGAAAATACAATTTTCGAATAATTTTTCTTTCGAAGTGTCAATTTTACATATGTTTTGCAACAGAAAAAATTATTTTGATTTTTAAACTTTTACATTTTTATAACAGTTCTCAAATTCTTTTGTTTTCTGTAGCCGAATGTCGGTTTGATTAGTTTTGTTGGACAGAATTTGTTGTATTTTACGTAATCTTTAGTTGAAAGATGTAGTACTTTTTAATGACACAAAACCAAACAATGTATGAAGTCTGATTTGAAATGAGTTGAAACTGCGAAAGTTTTGTGTTTCTCTGTTGCTTTTGTGTTTTGTTTCAGTTGAACATACGTGAACTCGAAAAAGGCAAAATCTCGAATTCTTTCACCATTTGATCCAAATTTTGATTATTTTTTGAACAGTGATACATTGACAAATAAAATAAAAATAAAACAATAAAAAAATAAAATGTGCTGTTAGGTGGATTCCATTAGATTAACCAATATTCAAGTCATCGTAAGATTTTGAAAACCAACTGTTTTACCCACTGATAGACAAAGACTACTTAAATCACGTTTTTTATCTCACCCATATCAGTGCGGTGTTGTCGGGTGGACGGCATAATTTCTAAACAAGCTGAAGCAGTAACCAAAGAGCTGCGAATTTTCACAATTTTACAGTTTGTTCATCTGAGAGTGTTTTAAAACAATCAGCTCATTTGTTTGTCTACTTCTTCTCTAGTTTCGTTTATTAAAATGTTTTGAGAGAAAAAATAATTTCGAATTACTTTTCATTCAAAGTGTCAAGTTTACATATTTCTTCCATCAAAAAACTTATTTTGATTTTTAAACTTTTACCTTTTTGCTTAAAAATAGTTTTCAAATTCTGTAGTTTTCTGAGAGCAAAATATCGGTTTGATTATTTGTTTGGACCAATAGTGTTGTATTTTACTTAACATTTATGTGAAAGGTGTAGTATTTTTTATATCATACAACCAAATAATGTTTGAGGTCTGATTTTGAGATGTATCAGAAGTACGAAAGTTTCTCTGCTGATTTTGTGTTTGGTTTCAGTTGGAAATACGTTGTGTCCAAAAAAGCAAAGTCTCGAACTCTTTCAACATTTGATCAAAATTTGGATTATTTCTTGAACAGTGATGAAATGACAGAAAAACTGAAAATGAAACAATAAAAGCAAAGAAATGTGCTGTTAGGTGGATTGCATGAGACTAACCTATATTCAAGTCATCGTAGGAATTATCAAACCAACGGTTTTGCCAACTGATAGACAAAAACTACTATAATCACGTTTTTTTTTCGCTCATATCAGTGCGGTGATGTCGAGTGGACGTTGTAATTTCTAAACAAGCTGAAGCATTGTCCTAAAACTCAGTAACCAGTGAGCTGTCAAATTTCCACCACCTTATTCTTCCTCCGATCCGGGAAAATTCAGAAGACACTGATTGCAGCCAATTTAATTAAAAATTTATCCGTTTTTTGAAATTTATCCAATTTTTGTTCTCCAATTAAACTCTGAGACTAACACAGTAAATTGACTGACTCACGTGACTCTACTTATCGTAGAAAACAGAGCCTTGATTGGTTTGTTCGCAATTTTTAACTTTTTGACAGAAAAAAGACATCTGAACAAAACGTCTGTTTGGTTATATATAGTTTTAAAAAATAGTTTCATACATCAACTGATTTTTTTATGAAAAAAAACATCTTTGCTTTTCGTGCTTCAAAAGTTTGCTGCGTTCCTTTCAAGTTAAAAAATATTTTTTGAACTGTCAAATTTTGATTGAAGACTTTAACAAACAGCCAATTGTTGTATTATTGAATTTCAGACACATCAGACAAATTTTTTTAGATCAAAATTCTCTCCATTCAGTTAGTATTTTGTTTCAGTTGCACCTAAGTTGTCTCATTAAATACAAAATACTGAAAATATTTTTTAAAATACGTCAACATGTTTTTTTTCATTATTTCCTCATTTAGCGTATTCTCCGAAGAAGGGAAAAGCAAATACTCCAATTCTTTGCTTACTTCTTCCAAAAACTTCTTTTTACAGAAGTTTTGATTATAAAACGTTGTAACCATTACCAACGTTGAATTGTTCTGAGAAGTGGAGTGTACAAGATTATCAAAAAAAACATCTCTAGGCTTGTCAATTTCACAGGAGTTCTGAAAATCTTTGGATGCAGACAGACATCGAAAAGAAATAAATTTTGAAAAATCTACTTGACAAAGCTTTCTCTTACGATTTTTTTTCAAGCCTTAGGGAGAGTTTGAAAAGAACAGCAGTTTTCACTGAGAAACAAGAAAATTTTTATTTTCACATACTCTTCAAATTGAATCATTGCGTTCTTTGGTGGCAGAAGAAATGTTCTCCAAAGATGCTTCTGTATTGCCTGAAAACCTTTGACCAGCCCAATTTCTGACACTTTATTCTTGCGATCTGGGATTATTCAAATGACATTGACGGAAGCCAATCAAGTTAACACAAATCTCCTTCCCGAACAACGTATAATCTCCAATATCAGTCCTAAGAGCCAAATTGGTTTATTCTTTGTTCATTACTTTTGCATCACATGACTTTACTTGTCATAAAAAATGCAGCTCTTTTTAGTTTTTGTCACAATTTGTTATCTTTTGTCACAAAATGATATTTATGGAAATTGTGTTAAAACAAGTTTTCTACATGCAAGTTTTTGCAAAAAAATGTTTCCCTCGATACATTTCAAGTAATGTTTTAGTTTGATTAAATATATAAAAACTGAAAATTTCTAAGTTTTTTAACTGATTTTTTTGTGCTTCAAAATTTTGCCTCCTGCAATTTCAGGTCATAAAAACTCTTTTGAATTGCCAAAAATTTGTTGAATATCTTAGCAAAGAGCGCAATTGTTATATTATTCCAATGTCAAACAATCAGACAAATTTGTGATCTAACCTCGGAACAAATAAGCAATGAAATATTTTCTCTTTTTGTTTGATCTTTTGTTTCAGTTGCACTTAAGAGGTCTCATTAAGTGCAAAAAAACTGCAACTATTCTATCAAATATTTCAACGTGTTTTTTTTCAATATGTCTTCCAGATTTAGAGTATGGTCCTAATAAAAGAAAAAAATCAACACTGAAAACAATATAAATAGACAAAAATATCAAAATGTCCTTTGGCATGGTTTGCACTTGTGTCTTTGTGTAAAAACACAAAACAACAAACTACTGGCTTGTCACCTCTCTAGGAATTTAGACATCAAAATTTCTACTCGCGAAAAAATCAACCTTGCAAGGTTTTATCACCAGACTTATTTTCAAGCAATCGGACGAATTTGAAAACAACCGGGGTCTCACCCACTGAAAAACAATAAAAATTTTACGATTACGTACATAATTAAATCAATCTGTTGTATATTAGGTGAAGGACATTTTTTCGAAGATATCGTGTTCCGCATGAACTTTTCAAACAAGAAATGTGTATGTTGAAATTTAGTTTTGTTTTGTTTTTTTTTTTTGATGGTGCTTGACAATAAATGAGATTATGTGAATGTTTTTTTCCATTTTGTTGAATTAAGAATATTAATCAAGTCTGATAACGTTTCATGACTCAAAAGTGTCGATTTTACATTTTTTGCTTTCCAATTTTGAATGATATTTGAAGTGCACAATTTTTCAATTTCAGGTGTGTAACAATTTCAGTGTCTTAAAAGCAGCTTGTTGGCTTGCCTATTAATTTTTTGGATATAAAAGCGTCGTATGTTACATAATCTTTTTGTCAAAATTTTTTTTTAGTTTCATGTTTTGCTTTTTTGCAATTTCTTGTTATGGAAAAGAAAGAAGTTTTTGTTGTACCATTCTTCAAAAAACTAAAAGGTTTTCTTTTACGCACAAACAGTTAATTTTTTAAATTTAGTCTTGCAATGATTTAGGACTATAAAAATTCCAGCGTTATTTTTCTGTCTGTTAAGAAAAGCAAGTACGACAATTCTTCCCTTACTTTTCTTTAAGCTTTATTTTTACGGATATAGATTGTGCTCCTAATATTGCTGTTTGGATATATAAAACAAACTTAACCAAGACCAACAAGCAATTCCAAAAGTTTGCTGGAAACGGTTCTTTTTAAATCTGCCCCTTTTGCGAATTTTGAACAGAGAGAGAGAAGTTCTGAAGTGGCTAATGCTGGCAGTTCTTTTCCAGGTAGAGTTTGTAGCTTTAATGGGTAGTTGTTTTTACTTATATTGCTATCATGACAAAGCGACAGCTTTATAAATTTCGGAATCAATCTTTATTGAATTATTTTCGTGCAATTTGTTTTTCGTAGAAAACGACTATAGATAAGAACCATTTATCTCCAATGGATCCACTGATTACTTGAATACAGGTCTCCGCATTGTTTCAAGGTCAGCAATACCATCTTTGGCTCTCCTCAGCTCGATTTCTGTAGTCCAAGCTATAATTATTTAAGAGCCTGTTCAAATAAAAAACATCCTTTTGAACAAAATTTTCAGCAAATCGAGAGTTGAGTCATTACTAACACAATTTTCTAGGAATTAATTTCTTGAGTTACAATTCTCACGGTTTTATAAATTTTGTACATTTTTCAAAATTAGTTTTGATTGGTCATTACTCCCATTGATAATGTGCTAGAGCCACCTGTTTGGTGTTGGCAGGACTACGTTCATATGTCACAAGTTTGTTTCCCGCGCAAAACTCTTCTGTCTCACTCTACCTTGGATCTTAATCGATTTCGGTTATATTCTTCCTTTGTTGAGCAGACTTTTCAATCTGTCTTTTTGTCACCAAAGTGTGTGTGTATGTGTGCGTGTGTGTGTGTGTGTGTGTGTGTGTGTGTGTGTGTGTGTGTGTGTGTGTGTGTGTGCAGTTTTCGATCTGCTTCCGATTAAATTCGTGGCACTGCTTTTAGGAAAAACGCAGATTTCTACTTCCCCCTATAGCTTATTTGCTTTGTCACCTGGAGGATCAATATGACTGAAGAGAGGAGAATTTTAAATATTTGGAATGTGTTTTCCCTCTGGCAGTACATAGCCGATTGAAACCAAAAACTATTTGCTGTCAATAACTCACAGAGGTTGTTATCGCTTCAGGATTTCAATCCCTATCTTTGTTTTTTTAGGGAGTTGTTGATTAAGTCGTGATAGAGTAAAAGTTCTCCTTTCCTGTATATTGAAATGCATGACTACACCAAATGTCGGAAATTTTTGATCAATTTAAAGCAAAAGGGTTTAAATTTATTCCTGATATTTTTAAAGTAGTGGGTAGCAGAATCAAGTTATTGCCGTAATTGAAGAAATCAAATGCATGGAAAAAGAAACTGGCCGCCATTTTTGTTGTGTTCAAAATATGACATATATTCAAAGAAACCCTTGATTTCTGCTTCTCTTGGGCTTCTAATATTTAGAAGCCCATGAGAATCAACAATTTGTTTTGACTGCACTAATTAGTTTTGAAAGAGCAAAACTAGTGAAAACGTATTTTTCATTTTGCTATATCTGTTTTTATAAGGTTTAGTGCAATTTAAGGTTCTTCTTTTTATAATTGAAACGATTTCATTTACAAGACAAAACTCATTAAAAAGAAATTGTTTGGAATATTAGTCAACGCCAGACATTAAGGTCAGCGACATAGACAAAACTGAATTTAATTTAAATGTTAGATTTGATTTCAAGAAAAAACGTTTTCGGATTTTTTGTTCATCGTCAGGCTGAAACTTTTTCACAAATTGTTAGGAGATAAAAAAATGAATTAAAACTTGTCTGAGACCACAATCTAAACAATTCTAGGAAATATCGAATAAATTTGAAAGTAATTAACAAACACAATCACATTGGCCTATTTACAATTTCATATTTAAACTTGTTATCAATTTGTTTAAAATTTCGCTCTCATTTTTTTCAATATTTGCCATTTTTAATTTCTAGGGGAATTCGGATTTTTGCCCAAAAACCGAAGCATACATATTTTGTGTTTTTTCAAATATTGTTTTACCGAGCATGAAATTTTTTTCACGCTGTAATTTTGTTAAAATCATGATTTGAATTATTATTGTTGCGCATAATTTGGGCCACGGAATTCTTCGCCATTGTCTAGCCCTGGCTTCAATTTGCTGATGTATGTAGCTTTGATGCTCTTGAATCCTAGTGATATCCTAGTGTTAACATGCCTGCCTGTCATCCCAACATAGATAGATTTGCAACAACTATAAATTATTTTTTACACCCCCTGAGTTTTCAGGTTTTTATCGGACGATGATTTTGGGGCTGGAAGCTATGAGAATATTTTTAAAATCTAAAAAGGTGATCCTACATTTTTGCGTTTTCCCCGTTATTCGGCATTTTGCATGATACCTGGTTTTTCATTTTTCACTTTCAAGTTACTTTCAACTTCTTTGCCTAGAAAGGTAACCCTCAAGTTGCAGTCTTTGCTATTCCCGTTTGGTTATAAGTAAAGAGATATCTTCATTGGGCTTTGGTTTTTGCGGTGCTTCCCCTAAGAATATCATCCACAAGTTTGCTAGTAATACAGGCTAGGATGCTCCCATATTTAGATCATCTCATTGTTCTAAGATTTAAGATTTCGTTATTACTAGTATGAACACCTTTAGCTGTTTTTTGTAGCCGCTAACTGTAAACTTTTTTTGTTTCAGATTTTGGGACCTTTGGAGTCCTATTTGCTCAAAATCAAATAAACTGACTCCACAGCTTTTCTAGCATCAATTGTTTATTTTTCAAAATTTGAGCCCAATTATTGGTGGAAATAATTGTGCCAAGAATCTGTCCACTGATAGTTTGTGATAATACCGTTCCCTGTTTTGTAAATTGTTAGGCTGTTTTTAGCTGTTTTCCAATTTCTATCGCATTTTCATCTGCTGCTGAGTTGATTTTTTGGGATTGATCAGAGTTTAGTACATCATCACATTTTGCTCTATACGTTGACTTCTTCATCACGCAGAATTTCAGCTTTTGTTGAAATGCACTGCAATCAAATTTCACAAATTTTCTCTATTCCTTGATGTTTATACATAATTCACGTAAGAGTTTGCAACGATTGCAAGGAAGAACAATTCATTGGATTTCCCTCACGGAAAGTTTAGACTCCACTTTCCCTAATAATTGTTCCTTGCTTGAATATGGGAGACCATCTGCTGCCTAGTGAACCACGCTGGTAGCTAAAATATGCACAATTTCGAAAAATCTAAATAGTTCGTTCCTGATAAAGCGCTAAAACAGTATTTCAAGATATCTTGCAGTTATACTTTTCACAGTTTGTATTTTTAATCAATCGGCAAAATAATTGATGTACGAGAAACTGATATGCCGAATAAAAACATTTCTTGATTTTGCAAAACAAAGGTTCGGAACTTTATTTTCATCGTCAGTTTTAAACTTTTTCACAAATTGTTATTGGATGTAGTGAAGACGTTTTTACACTTGTCTGAAGCTGCAACTTAAACAACTCTATAAAATATCTCAAGAAATATTCAAATTTTTTTGTCATTAACAAACAATTAGCCCACTTGAAAACTCATATATATGTATTTATATAAATATATATATATATATATATATCTCAGCTATCTCTTTTTTCGTTGAATCTAATATCAGTTGACAGTAGACGTGCTGCTTTATTTTGAAAAAAAATTTTAGCGTATTAAAGTATTAAAATTATAACAAAATGTTCAAAATGTTACCGAAAAGATAAAGTCGCAGAAAAAGTTTTAAAAGCTAAAGAACAATGTCATGAACAAAAAATTACATACAGTTTGAAGAGAAGGTTTTGGATGGCACGGGATGACACGCGATGAATTAAGATCACACGCGATGAACATAGGGGTGGGAACTCACGCTTAAATATTTGTCCAAATCATGAATTGGACTTCAGAAAAAAAAGTAGGGCAAAAATATTTGTGCGTGACAAAAGAAAATTTTTAAAACCCCACAAAATTTTTTCGGACAAATTCCTATGAGGGTTGCTAAGAGAATAGTGAAGAGTCTCGCCCCTGCCTATGACTTGAGAAACGTCAATATATGAGAGCCTTCCGTAATTCTATTGATTAGTAGATCATCAACAAAACAATGCTTCCATTAAAACCATTGCTCTTGGGTTGGCTACACCGGAAGATCAGAAGGTCAAAACTTCATGATTGATGTTGAGTAAAATTGTCGTTTTGTCCAAAAATTGTCGTGATGTTGAGTAAAAGTGTCGTGTGGAACACTGCTTTATGAAAATTTTATTCAACATCTGAAATACAAACACATATATTAAAATCATTATCTGGCAGATGTTTTTACGTTACAATGTAAGGTACTCAATTATCAATACCCGGGAACAAAATATTTTTTGCATTACAAAACGAAATGTTCAAAACCCCCACAGGAAAGATATTTAGGGTTGGGGCAAATTTGGATTTACATAAAAATACAAAAACATAGCCAAAAATCTGGACTATGAGTGTTTTTAGAGAAACTGATTACAGATGTAAATATGATTTGTAAATAGGCTCAAAATCGCATATATGGAAAATTTTCGTTTAATTTTTTAAGAGTTTTACTAGAATTTTTTCAATTGTGGTGTCAGACAAATGTAAGTAAACATTAATTTTATCATTTAACAATTTTTGAAACAGTTTTGAACTGACGAGAAGCGTACAGTGGAAAAACGTTTGCTATGAATATGAGAATAAGTTTTGATGAGATAAATTTTTTTCTACAGTAACAAGTAAATTTCCGAACATTGGTATATTCAAAAGTCACCTAGAAATTGAACAGAAGAAAAAAATTTTTTTCATAAAAACTGAGAACGAAAACGAGTAGCAAATCTTTGATCCTGAAAAACGTTCAAAACGGAAAATTTGCTCTCTTCAATAAAAATTTCAACTATAAAACTTGTTTTACAAATGTTTAAACCCAATTTTCGCTAGATTAGCACAGTAAAATACCGGCTAGCTGAGAATAAGGAGCATTGAAATCCTTATTTAGCAAAGCTCAAACAGCCTTAATTTTTTATGAAAACAAAACTTATAATGTGATTACTTTTAATTGGACCTCGGAAAGAAAAATAGTGCGTAAAATATTTTGTGCATGACAAAAGAAAATTTTCAAAACCCGACAAAACATTTTAGGACAAATTCTTAAGAGTTGATCCTGAGAGAACAGTGAAGAGTCCCGCCCTGCCTATGATTTGAGAAATGTCAATTTATGAGAGTCTTCCGTAATTCTATTGATGGTTAGATCATCAACAAATTATTGCTTCCACTAAGACCATTGCTCTTGGGTTGTCTCCGCCGCAAGATCAGAAGGTCAAAACTTCATGGTAGATGTTGATTAAATTTTTGTATTTGAACTAGTACTTCAATGTCAATTCCCTCCCCCGATAATCATCGCGCGTATTTAATTGCGGTTTCAGCTCTTTGATGTAGATCGCTTCTATCGTCATTAGTTTTTGAACCCCGCGACTTGCATCAAGAATCTCCCCCATTTTACGTTATGCATTGTACCACAAAATTCAACAAGGTGTTGTCCAACAGGGGAATGCTTCTTTTGATGCTCTGAAATTCTAGTGGTAACATGTCGGCTGGTTTGGCCAACATAGATCGAACTGCATCCATTACATGTAAATTTATATACCACATGGGATTTTAGATTCTTATCAAAAGGTGATTTTAGGGTGGGCAAGCAAGTTCTTAGCTTTCTTGTTGTGAAAATGATTTGAATATCACACAATTTTTTCTGTCTACTTGCAAAATTTTGCGTGATATTTCCCTTGTATTGAACAAAAAACCTAGGTTTAGGCTCCCTATTGTTAAGACTCTTAACTTTTTTAAGATGGTGCTCATTTTGGGGTGGTTTTGCTGTGACGTTTTCCTTCGTGACTATTTTATCCAACGTCTCATTAACAATACTGGAGGACCACTCCGTTGGGTATTGATTTTCAGTCCAGATCTCTTGATTTTTCTTAAGAGCTACATCAAAGGATTAATAGTCACTGGTCGCATTAAAAATCCTATGCACAGTCCTTTGAATCACAATTCTCTTATGGTGTAACGGTGCACAGCTACGAAAATTTAGGATTTTGCCGGTATCAGTTGATTTTTGATACCAATGAGAGCTGATTTGGTATCAGCTGTCATTGGTATAAAAAAAATGGTTGTCATTGGACGAAAATTCGAACGCTAAAAGCGTTAAATTTTTTCCTTCAGTTTTATTATTTGTGTTCAATAGAATAACCGCTCTTATTAAGCGAATACTGAAATTCTAGCTTAAAAATAACCACGTATTTCAAGATGTGCTCAGCAGAGTAATTGAAATGATTTGCTTCCAACATTAATCTTTTCAGTCGATATGATTAAACAATTTGCTGTAGCTATGTAACTGATTAGAAGCTGTGTCCGTATGATGAAAGCCAGTCTCATTATTCCTAAAATCTCATCAAGCCATTGAAGTACTAGTTAAATTGAAGTACTAATTCAAATACAAAAATTTGACTTATGAAATTCAAAAAATATTCTGTTACATGTTAATTCGAAATTTTTTCAACCCCAATAAGTAAAAAAATGAAAACAGATAGGAATGAAAGTAAAAACCCCTTTTCAGGAATAGATAGCATTATACACGGAATTTTCATAAAATCCGGAAAATAAAATGAATTGATTTTAGTGTAATAAGTGTAATTAAAATGTTGTAAATGTGATTTTAACTGTAAATAATCTCAAAATTTCGATGTAATTTTAGCTCACTTCTTAGAATTATAGTCAAAGACAAATTTATATACTTTGTAAATGATTTCATTTAATTTTTAAACCTGGCGATGAACGCAATGTTCAAAAACGTTCGTTTTGGTTAATCAATTTAAGTTTTAATTGACAATTACTTCTCTGCATGTTGATTAAAATTGTCGTGTTGTCCATGGGGAACACTGCTTAATGAATGTTTTTATTCAACATCTGAAATGCAAACACATACATGTAAAACATTATTTGGCAGAAGTTTTTACGATACAATTTTAAGGTACTGAATTATCATTACAAGGGCAAAAAATTTTTGTGCATGACAAAACGAAGTTTTATAAACCCCGACAGGAAAGCTACTTTGGGTTAGGGCAAATTTGGAATTACCCTAAAAATACAAAAAACATAGCCAAAGTACATAAATTTGGTTTAGGAGTGTTTTTAAAGAAACTGATGACAGATGTAAATATGATTTTCAATTGGGCTCAAAATCGTATGTGTGGAAAATTTTTGGTTTAATTTTTTAAGAATTTTTCTAGAATTGTTTTAATTGTGGTCTCAGACAAATATTAATAAATATTAATTTTATCCTTTAACAATTTTTGAAACAGTTTTAACCTGACGAGAAGCGTACAGCTCAAAAATGTTTGTTATGAATATGAGAATTAGTTTTAATGGGGCAAATTTTTTTTTCTACAGTAACAAGTAAATTTCCGAACATCGGTATATTCAATAGTCACCTAAAAATTGAACAGAATAGGAAAATTTTTTCATATTAACTGAGAACGAAAACGAGTAACAAATTTTTGGTCCTGAAAAGCTTTCAAAACGGAAAAGATGCATTCTTCAAAAAAACTTTTCAACTATAAAGTTTGTTTTACAAATGTTTAAACCCAATTTTCGCTAGGTTAGCACGATAAAATACCCACTAGCTGAGAAATAGAAGCCTTGAAATCCTTATTTAGCAATGAGCTCTAACAGCCGTTTTTTTTCGAAAACAATACTTATACTGTGATTATTTTTACTGTTTGGTATTGTGGTGCAATGTTTTGCGGCACAAATGGAAGAAAATTCGAACAGCCAAAGTGTTAAATTTTTTAATTAAATTTTTTTTGTGTTCAATAGAATAACCGCTCCTTTAACGAATGATGAAATTCTAGCGTAAAAATAAATAACCACGTATATCAAGATGTGCTCAGCAGAGTAATTTTTTGAAATGATTTGCTTCCAACATTAATCTTTTCAGTCAAAATGATTCAACAATTTGCTGTAGCTATGTAACTCATTGGAAGCTGTGTCCGTATGATGAAAGCCAGTCTCATTATACCTAAAATCTCATCAAGCCATTGAAGTACTAGTTAAATTGAAGTACGAATTCAAATACAAAAATTTGACTTTTGAAATTCAAAAAATATTCTGTTACATGTTAATTCGAAATTTTTTCAACCCCAAAAAGTACAAAAGTGAAAACAGATAGGAATGAAAGTAAAAACCCCTTTTCAGGAATAGATAGCATTATACACGGAATTTTCATAAAATCCGGAAAATAAAATGAATTGATTTTAGTGTAATAAGTGTAATTAAAATGTTGTAAATGTGATTTTAACTGTAAATAATCTCAAAAATTCGATGTAATTTTAGCTCACTTCTTAGAATTATAGTCAAAGACAAACTTATATACTTTGTAAATGATTTCATTTAATTTTTAAACCTGGCGATGAACGCAATGTTCAAAAACGTTCGTTTTGGTTAATCAATTTAAGTTTTAATTGACAATTACTTCTCTGCATGTTGATTAAAATTGTCGTGTTGTCCATGGGGAACACTGCTTATTGAATGTTTTTATTCAACATCTGAAATGCAAACACATACATGTAAAACATTATTTGGCAGAAGTTTTTACGATACAATTTTAAGGTACTGAATTATCATTACAAGGGCAAAAAAATTTTGTGCATGACAAAAAGAAGTTTTATAAACCCCCACAGGAAAGCTACTTTGGGTTAGGGC
Organism: Convolutriloba macropyga; assembly: GCF_964194025.1. Lineage (NCBI taxonomy): Eukaryota > Metazoa > Xenacoelomorpha > Acoela > Convolutidae > Convolutriloba > Convolutriloba macropyga. Next base: position 26,625,287 of record NC_134482.1, on the reverse strand, counting down.
AAATTTGGAATTACCCTAAAAATACAAAAACATAGCCAAAGTACATAAATCTGGTTTAGTGTTTTTAAAGAAACTGATGACAGATGTAAATATGATTTTCAATTGGGCTCAAAATCGTATGTTTGGAAAATTTTTGGTTTAATTTTTTAAGAATTTTTCTAGAATTGTTTTAATTGTGGTCTCAGACAAATATAAATAAATATTAATTTTATTCTTTAACAATTTTTGAAACAGTGTTAACCTGACGAGAAGCGTACAGCTCAAAAAGGTTTGTTATGAATATGAGAATTAGTTTTAATGGGGCAAATTTTTTTTCTACAGTAACAAGTAAATTTCCGAACATTGGTATATTCAATAGTCACCTAAAAGTTGAACAGAATAGGAAAATTTTTTTCATAATAAAAAACCAAAACGAGTAACAAATTTTTGGTCCTGAAAAGCGTTCAAAACGGAAAATATGCATTCTTCAATAAAACTTTTCAACTATAAAACTTGTTTTACAAATGTTTAAACCCAATTTTCGCTAGATTAGCACGATAAAATACCCGCTAGCTGAGAAATAGAAGCCTTGAAATCCTTATTTAGCAATGAGCTCTAACAGCCGTTTTTTTTGAAAACAATACTTATACTGTGATTACTTTTACTGTTTGGTATTGTGGTGCAATGTTTTGCGACACAAATGGAAGAAAATTCGAACGGCCAAAGTGTTAAATTTTTTAATTCAGTTTTTTTTGTGTTCAATAGAATAACCGCTCTTATTAAGCGAATGATGAAATTCTAGCGTAAAAATAACCACGTATTTCAAGATGTGCTCAGCAGAGTAATTGAAATGATTTGCTTCCAACATTAATCTTTTCAGTCAATATGATTCAACAATTTGCTGTAGCTATGTAACTCATTAGAAGCTGTGTCCGTATGATGAAAGCCAGTCTCATTATACCTAAAATCTCATCAAGCCAAAGTAAGTCTTTTCACAGTTAGTTTGTGTTTTAATGATCCAATTAAATGCAATAACCGATAATGTTTCAGTGACGAAAGCTCAACAACTTCTTGAAGGCCTGCAATCGGCGGATGAAAGTGTTCAGCTACAGGCTGCTATTGAAATGTGTCAATTTTTGGTTATGGGAAATGAGGATACACTGACGGGCTTTCCCAGCAAACAAGCTGTTGTTGCGCTGATCGTTCTCCTCCGCAATGAAAGCAATTACGAGTTAATGAATCTGGCATGCCGGGCGTTGACATATATGATGGAGGTGATACCTCGATCTACTTCGATAGTAGTAGAGGCCGTTCCTGTTTTACTGGAGAAAGTCGAAAAGATTGAATGTATGGATGTCGCAGAACAGAGTTTAACTGCTCTTGAAATGCTTTCAAGAAGACACCACAGAGCTCTATTACAAGCTGGAGCTGTTCAAGCATCTCTACTTTACCTCGACTTCTTTTCAATGCAAGCTCAGCGGAGTGCTCTAGCTGTAATATCAAACTGCTGCCTCAGTGTGAACAATTCAAATCTCGATATTGTTGCTGGAAGTTTGCCCGATCTGAGCAACCGCCTGATTGGAATCAGTGACCAGAAGTGTATACAGAGCATAGTTGTATCGTTTTCAAGGCTGATTGAGAATTATCTGACTGATGAATCTCGACTGTCACAAATTGTGTCCAATGGATTGATCGAAAATCTTCAGCAATTGGTGCGCATATTTTGCTATATAATGTTGTGCGATTTTCTGTACGATAAACATGTTAATTGCTCTCAACCGAACTTTGTAGCAATTATAATAGTCCTACGGCCTTTTTCGACTCGAAAAGGAACATCAGCATTAAATAGGTTTTTACAAATCGAAGAGGAGTAGGTTTTTCTTTTTTACCGGAAGTTCTATTTCAAACGGCGTTTCGACATAAAAATGAATAAAATTCTCATGCGAGCTAATGGTTTTTTAAGCGAGAGGTGTTTAAACATGCGCTGCGTTCAATGAATGAGTTTTGCAAAGTTTTCTAGTGTTTCAAATCCTATTTTGATTTTTTTCATTCCTTCTGTTTTTTTATTTTATTTTTTTTTTTGCAATTTGTCTGTACTCTATTTCTACCGGGTATCATTCTAGCATTCTCCCAAGACCTATAAGCTTAATGGTTCTGATTTTTTTAGTCGATAAAAAGAAATTCAATTAGTTCTAGCGTTCGCCTAAGACCTATAAACTTAATGGTTCTGATTTTTTTACTTGATGAAAAATTTACTTAGTTTAGATTTTTCCATTTTTTGTTGGTTTGCAAAGTTTTCTAGTGTTTCGAATCCTATTTTGATTTTTTTCATTCGTTCTGGTTTTTTATTTTATTTTTTTTTGCAATTTGTCTGTACTCTATTTCTACCAGGTATCATTCTAGCATTCTCCCAAGACCTATAAGCTTAATGGTTCTGATTTTTTTAGTCGATAAAAAGAAGTTCAATTAGTTCTAGCGTTCGCCTAAGACCTATAAACTTAATGGTTCTGATTTTTTTACTTGATGAAAAATTTAATTAGTTTAGATTTTCCCATTTTTTGTTGGTTTGCAATTGATTTCGTTTAATAATGTAGCGCTCAGATTTTGCTGAAATGGTTTTAAAAGATTTTGAAACTCGAATGAGAAGCAATTATTGAAAACATGTGTCTTTTTTATGCAAATTTTTTGCTTGACCGTTTTGCGCGTTAGATTTATCTTTGACTTCCTAAGTGACTTTTTCACGCACTTCTTGATATTTGAGTGATTTCAATCGCTCTCACTCTGAAATAAAGTTTTTTGTTCCAACAAAATCAATTGTAAGAGAATCGACGACAAGTCATTGATAGCCGAGTGGTAAATACCTTCGTGGAGGTGAAGTGATCAGACTCAGGAGGTCGGGGTTCGAATCCTACCGTCGCCTGACGTTTTCGCACCCATCAAAAAAAATTTATCGAGACTATAGCTCCATAATTGAATATCGCCGCCTGTCATTCGAGAGCAATTTTCCGACGTTCGTCGGTTTGTGTTTTTTGATTATTTTTGGGGCTAGGTTTTGGTGGTAAACGTTTTTTTTTTCGATTTTAAGTATTATTGTTTCCTGCCTTCTTCATTAATTTAAGGTTTTCGTTAGTTAGAGTTCGTTTCTCTGTTAAATATCAGACAAGAGAGAATTGTATCTCATTTTTGTTCGACTGCTGTGGCGTCAAAACGAAAAACTTGGTGTTTTTTGAGTCCTTATTTTTGTTTGCTTGAATAATTCAGTGTTTATATTAATATTATCTGCCTTATGCTTTCCCAATGTCTTTTTGGCCGCAGACTTAAATTTTTCAGACACTTAGCATCAATGATTTATCGACAAGTTTTAGCCCGTTCATTTTTCTCACCCCTAATCAGTCCGTCCTCTGAATTTCGGCCCTTTTTCAACATATACAGATATGTTTCTAATAAGACTCAATTTTGCGTTATCATGATTTTAGATTTTTGGCTGCTGTTGGGTTGTCTGTAAAATTCTGACCTTCAATCGCTTCAGGATTTAATCCGGCTTGTAATCCGCCTAGTTTTTTAAATTAAAGTAAGATCGTTCTTGACGTCAACTGCGAACAGTTACCTCTTGAACGTTTCTATGTTTTCGAATCTTGGAGTTAAAGTAGTTTAGTTTGCAATATAACGTAATTAGGAACTGCGGACACTATTCAAGGCGAATTTTTGATCGTACGAATGTCCCCTCTACCTACCTACCAACCCCCCTCCGTTCTCTTAATACCTACCTCCCCCAACTACCTCCAAAACAAAAATAACCTCTACCCCAACAACACTTCCACGCCTATCGGACGCCCAGCACATTATCCCCTGCCTAACCCTTGTGAACCCAACTACCCCTTGCATACACCCCCACTACGTACGCCACCACACATCTAACCAGATTACTAATTAAAAATTGGTTGTTTTTACATATATATTGCTTTGTTTTTTTTAAAAAAGGTAGGGCTAGTTAAGAGTTGTTAATGCTTTTCTCTTCAAGTCTCGTCCGTTGTTCTACCGGCTATGTTTTAATGCGACTTTTCTGTTGGCTGATTCTGGGTCTGACTCTTCTAACTGTTCGTCCTCGAAAACCGGAAAATCAGGAAAAGCCCGGAGGGCATCAAGTGGCTGAGCAGCTTGCTGATATTCTGTTCTTACTACTCTCTGGGTATGCGGTTCCTCGAATTCGTTTCGAGGAAATAATTTCATACTATTGACGGCGGATGGTGCTCAGTCACTCACCCCAACTAACACTCCATCCCTCGTTCACATTCCTGCACTTGGCGATTTGAATCACTCTCATCTAGCCCTCAACCTTTTCCCCATACCATCAACCCCCTACCCCCTCGATTGATCCTGCCCACCTCCACTCAACCCCTCTAATGTTAGCATCCCTAAGCCCCAGCTGGCTACTGCCGAAACCAACCGCTCGCCATTGTTTTGAGAGCAATTCGTCCGACGTTAGTCTGTTTAATAGCCGCACAGCGATAGCTGGGGCTATCATTGGCCTTCTCTTGGTTTTTTTACGACTCGAAGAGGAGTATTGGTTTTCTCTCGGTTTTTTTACAGGAAGTAGATTTGTTCACGCTGCATTTTGACCTAAAATCGAAAGTGAGAAAAGCTGTCTTGGTGAACAAATTTTCGCTAAGCGAGAGAAGTTTCTGATCATGCGCTGCGATTAGTGAATGACGTTTTGATTTTGAAAAGTAGTTTTTGACTGAATTGCACATATAGATAACCGTTTTTAGCCGTTTTTTCGTCTAAGTGAGTGGTACAGTGTTTTTGCTTGTAGTTTGGTTTTTGTTAAAATGATGTTTAGACGATGCTATATTGAAATGTAAATCTCGAAAACTGATTCCACAGTGTTTTGCTGAGCTTGAAAATGCATTTCAAGTTTCAATTGGCACATAATTCTTGATTTTTTAGTTACTTTTTGGCTTTTTTTTAATTAATTTTTTCATTTTTAGATCTTTCAGCCCTCTTTTTGTCAAAAATCAGTCAATATGGCAACTTCTCTTTGATAATTCATATACTCAACGCCTCTTTCTACCTCGATGTATTTTTTTTATAAGTTTGTACATATGCTAATCCGATTTTGGTAGTTTTTTCCCATTTTTTTTTCCGATTTTCGTCAGTTTTTCGTTTGTATTTTGGTTGTAATTGCTAGAAATAATTTTCTGTGCAACATGATGGATTTTAATTTTGTTTCAATAAAAATTTTTTTGGCATTAAGTTTTGAAAAAACAGTTTAACAGAAAAAACTTTCATAAATGCAGTCTCAACTTGAAAGTTCTTTGACCTTTTTTTTGCAAAATGTTTCAATGTTTCGTATTTATGAATTCTGCTTCTTCCTATTTTTGTCCTCTTCAGGAGGATAGATCTTTGTATCGAATGACTAATTGTCTTTTCTATGTCTTGAATGCTGAACAATGAAATGTGTTCGTTTTTCTTGAATTTTTTAAATTGATTTTTAACTTTCAAAAATCAAATTGATTTTTAACTTTCGAAAATCAAGAATGTCTTTTTGATACGGTGTTCCTTACATTTTGCCCATATTTACATTCTAGTTAGTATCATTCTAGTTTTTGTGCTGGCACCTACATTTATTTTCGGTATATTGATTTTTCAGTTGTAAAAAGTGAATGATTTCTGCTTTTTCTTAGATTTTCGTCATTTCTTTGGTTTGCAATTGATTTATTTCAACATAGGGTAGTACTGAGGGTTTGATAGCAAGCTTGTTCCAACATTTCATTTATGACTATTTACTACAGCTTTCTTCCGGCCTTGGTATTAATTTAAACGATTTTTTGCCTTTGAATATTCTGCTGCTTATGTCTTTTTTTTGATCAATTTTGTTTTTGATTTGGTATAAAATCATTTTGTCTAGCTAATGTAAAACGAGGAACAGGTCTGTGTTGTTTTTGTCTTAATCGCAGTGATTTGAAGTCTAATTATAGGTGTTTTCTGATTCCTAACTTTGAGTTTTCTTTTTGAAAAGATTTAACTTAGTTTCTAAGATTATTATCTGCCGTTTGCTTTCGCGATCTTTTTCATATTAGAATCATGAATTATTTGAAGGCTATTGACAAACTTGTCAGCTTTTTCAGACTATCAGGTTTTTGAGCACTTTTAATATTTAGGATTTTTTAAAGTTAACAAGGGTTTTCAATAATATAAAATTTTGCTGCATTTTGTTTCTCTTGTTGACAGTGGTTTAAGTTTCACCAATTTTTAGAGCAGACCTGGAGAGGTAGTGAGTTAATCGTTTATTACAAAAAGTAGTGGCTCCCGTTGCAGTTACGGTTTTGTTAGTGAAGTTCTGACGCTTCGAGTCGCTTCCGGAATTCTTCCGGCTATGTTTTTTATTTCGTCGTCATGATTTTTGGTACGACCGTATGACGTCACAGCCACTTCTTCTTCATTCGTTCATGCAATTTCAACTGAATTGCATGTGTGACGTCATTTTTCGCTCTTAGTGGAGCGAGTTTTTTTGTTCATGCGCGTGATTAATTTTTTGGTCACACTTGACTTACCTCACTCTCAAAAATGACTTCCTCACTTTGAAATTGACTTTAATTTACTTTAATTCAAAGAGATAAGGTCAACTGGGTGTGTGTCACTCTAAATGAGGGTTATTTGAGATCACCTAATAGAGGCAGCAATAACTTTAATTTTTAATCCAGATTTTTAATCCAAATATAACAGATCAGCCTTCAATGAAGACGATTTTTTTTGGTCTGTCTTTTTTACTGTTTTTTTTAGACTGCCGATCTACGAATCTATTGCGGCTTTTTTCTGGCAGTCTGCCAGCTATGCTTTTGTCTATTTGTTGCTCGATCAAGCTTTAGGGGTTTTGTTGCTGAAACGGGTTGAAGAGTACACACATTGACAAAATTAATCGCACAAAAGCAATTATACATGGTAAACTGCTTGTTCTTGAAATCAAAATTTAATTATCAAAATTTATCCCGTTTCTTTTGATTTGTATATCAAAAGAATTATAATAATCCGAAGTTATGTTTGTCTAATTGAAGAAAAACTGACAGTTCTACTTAAAGAGATTATCCAGATATCACTTGGCCATTTTCCCAATTTAAAGAAAATGAATCTTGCGTCTTCAGTGAGAGCCCATGCAAAGTCATATAGCTTGCTTTTGAGATTTTTACTTGGTCAGTAAGTGTAAAACAAAATTTGAAACCAGGAAAAATGAAATTTATTTTTTTCAAATTCTCCCTATGTGCAGTTGACCCTGACACATTTGGTTTATTTGCTCTTTTGTTCGTGGTTCTGTTGACATACCTTCTTCAACATTTTCAGACTGAGTTCAAATAATGATTTTAGCATTTTTTAAGCTCCTGCTGCTTTTTTAAAACAATGTCTTGCTGGATTGTTTTTTTTCGTTTTGACGGTTTGTCCTCCTAAATAAGACCAATTGGTCACGCCTTCGGCCTGTAAGTTGCTCTGCAGTTCTCAGAGGTTTAATATGGTCTCTTGCACCGAAGCTGCTCAGTAGGCATCAATTCATGTGGCTTTGGGAAATTTTTTGGTTCTGGAGCCCCTCATTTTAAAGACTTGTTCATCAGACTGACTGTACTTCTGTTCATGCTAAGTTGTGCAACCTTGTGCCCTCGTACAGTAGATTTTCTGATGCAGCTTTAAACTTGAGGGTGTTTTCGTGGTGATTTGATATATTCGACTTTTTTCTGTTTTAACCATTTTCTAACGTTTATTTTGAATTTCCCTCTTTTCATGGACCAAAATTCTGATCATTTATGGATCGTATCTTAAATATAAAGATAATGAATGATGTTTTTTCTATAAGAGCCGCTTCTAATACAATTTTTGAGTGACTTGTTTTAAGGTATGTTTTTCAGTGTCTTCTATATATTAAGTTAAATTCGTTTTGTTCTCTATCCGTTGCTATCGTCTTACTGTTAAGGTAATGGATGCGGCATCCTGGAGGCATTGCGTTTAGACTTTTCAGAGTTTACATATTTTTGAAGAGATTGTGAGTCACCAGATCTGAGTTTTTTTATTTCTCGAAGCTTTTGTTTTCCAGATCCTCGTTTCGTTTTGGTTATTTATTGTGTATGAGTCCATGGTTCGGACATGGGAGAATGCGTGGGAATGATAGCATGATGAAGCATCGGAACTTTTAGTCAATATTTTAATAATTGTTTGAATTGAAAACGAGTACAACAATAGATATGTACAGATATCTACAATTTATAGGCAGCTTTATTAACATTCGTTAACACTTCAAGGGTACAGGTAAACCTAAATGTGTTGCCTGCCGGAGAGCCTGCCGGAAGAGATATGGAGAAGTTTATTGATTTTTGGGTCATAACTTGATCGACATTTTATATACTCGTCAAAGGGAACCTTTTTAAAATTTGATCTTTCAGTTGACTGCAACTCCTCCGGTGCTACCATCTCAAAGTGTGCGAGTGGTTGTAAGGATGCTTTCTTCTATTGCCGGTCGAAGTCCCTCCATGGCAGCCCAATTGCTGCGCAACCACATGCACACCACCATTTTGCACCTAATCTTAGGCCCCTCTGCAGCTATGTCTTTGATCGACTCTGTTTCATCACAGGCCAATTCGAATACTATTAATGATAACAGGAAAAGTGACGTTTTTGCCTCCAATACGGATGTTTCGGCGATCAGTAGTCATTCTTCGTCCAATCAATCGGAGGAATTGAAGATTCTACCAAAGAACACCCAAGAGCTGCTAGAAATTGCCTGCCTGATTCAGTAAGTTTTTGTTCCCACTCTCATAGTCGTGTTTATTAATTCGTGCTGCTAAAGATGAGCCTAAGGAAATAAGCCTAGAAAGAATTCTACATTTTCCATCATTTCTACCGCTGAACCTGTATCATTTTAACTCGCTATGTATTGATTGGCCATGAGTTCAGTCATCGTTTAAATACATCTTTCTATAATTGAAACAAAGTTTTCGGTGGTACTACCTTAAATCTATTTGTTAAATAAAAGTAACTTTGTATGCGCCAACTTAATAAGTAAGTTAAAATTAAATATGCAAAATTGATATTCGATCATGCATCTTACTTCGGTTCTCTATTTTCAACATTTTCACAATTTCTTTAACAAAAGTTACCTTGAATCAACAACATATCTCATTGCCTATGATAAATCGTTGTAACCTTGCTTCCAGCAATTTAATGCCCCCGGCTAGCGAGGTAGCAACTGGAGCCGGAATCCAAGAAATGGCGGGTGTGGAAGGAGGGGATGAAGTGTCTCCTCATATGTTAGACCGTGGAAGTCCAATGAGTGTGGATGGAAAAGACCTAGACGGAGATAGTCACGTGGATGACAGGGCTGGAAGCAAGTGGCTGTGGATGGATAAAAGTACAAACGCGTGGAAAAAATACAACAGGTCAGGCAAATTTCATCTCTGCTGCAAAATTATTGTTCCGACCCCACTTTTGGGGGAAGGAACTATATACTCAAATGGGTTTTTTTGCTCAGTCAATTTTGGCCGATCTATATATTCATCGTAGAGAAATGTGAGTGGTATCATTTAAAAGCTCGTCCAGCCTAGAATTTGAAATTAAAAAGATTTATGTGAACTTCGTATTTTTCCTGGAGTTACCGAGGATTGAATTTTTGTGTGAACACGTGATATTTGGTATGATTTCGTTGACTTTTAGTGTTTTTTTTTCAAATTATGATCCTTTCTTTAAAAATTTTTCATTCAAAATTACATTTCAGGTCACAAAATGAATCAACTTCGTATTCCTAATACACGAAAGGTGATAAAGACTAGTTCTGGTCTTATAGGGAAGTTTACTATAAAAAGAATTCAAATTCTATTTGAGAGCTGTTTTTTTTTTTTAGAAAACTTCATTTTTTTAGATCACCTAGAGGCTGGTCACTTTTCATATCGATGTTTGGTTAATGATAAACTTGATTTACAGTAAAATGACGCCTAATGAACAAAAAACACGTTTTCAAGGAATCACACATGTTTTTTATGGCTTCGACTCTGAGCTTTTGTAATTTTCAATGAAAATTTGATTTTCTTTTTGAGGTTTTACTGAATTTTTGGAGCCCTATGGCATAGAATCAATGACTAAAAGTGCAAGGGGTTTCCTAATGAGCATTAGAGAAGCTATTCAGTGCGTTGATTACACAGCTAATGGCTGTTAAGACTTTATACATAATTTTTCGAAATTTTTAATTATTAACCGATCATAAACTTATTTTTGTAAACAGTAAGTCAGCCTCAGTACTGACAGGATTCGCTTCCTTTCAACAGCACAAAACTAATCTGTAGAGCGGTTTTATCTTCTAACTATTGGTTTTATGACTTCGATGCCACAAGATTTCAAAAAACAGTTTTAAAATTTTTGGATATTGTCGAATTTTTGAATCCTTTTGAAATTATGTCACATTATCCTAATTGAGATAGCTCCCGTTGGTTTTGGGAAGACGTTCAATGGATCATAGATAAAATTTTCAGAGAAAAGCTTATGGTTTAAATGGCTTCGACACTTTCTCACACTTTTCTACTGATTTTTTGGTTTTTGCCTGTATTTGTTGGTGTTTTCATAAAGACTTATTGTGATATCTTATTGATTACCCATGCATGGCAAACATCTTTGTCTTTCTATCGAATCGTAATTTTTCGTGAACATTAACCAATCGTAAACTTCGTGAACTGTAAGAACGTCTCAGTAATTACCGGAACTCCTTCTTTCCTACTTCAACAAAAAATAATCTAATTTGCGGCTTTATCTTGTAACTATTGGTTTGATAAAATCGATGCGCAAGTTTTCATAAATTTTTTGGACATTTGGAAAGTTTTTGGATTTTTTTGGTTCTTCTGAAATCTTATCACATTATCCTATTAGTGTTAGTTCCAATTGGCTTAGAAAGGATGTTCAATGGATCAGAGATAGAGTTCTCAAAGAAAAGCGTATGATTTATATGGCTTAGACACTTTTTTCTCGCACGTTGCCAATGAGTTTTTGGTTTTTGCCTGTATTTGGTGTTTTTTTCGTAGTCAATGACTTATTTTAATGTCTTATCGTATCAATGACTTGTCAATGACAAACATCCTTGTCTTCCCATAGAAGCATAACCCTTATGATACCATCGAGCGCTTTTATTGCCTTTCGTTTTAAGCAATTGAGTTTAATGGCGTTGATAGCACCGGTTTTCTCAGAAATTTCTTGGTTTTAATGTTTTTTTTCTTCATATTTATTGATATTTTGAAGTCATATTGAAAAAAAGAATCCCATGCTGTTAAAAAATTAATGAATGATAGAAAATCCATTACCAAAAACTTGTTTTTTAATGGCTTAGACACTTTTCTCACTCAGTTTATTTTTTGAATTAGCGGTTTTTGCCTATTTTGTTAATCTTTAGGTAGGCGTAAAATGCTGACCGGTCTCAAAAACTTGTAATTGAGTATTCAAGGATTGATGTTGCTCGAGGCAGTCATTTTATAGCGAATAGTCTCAAATTTTTTATTATACTTTTTCAATGAGTTTTTAAACTTCTTAGTTTTTGTTGTTCTTTTCGTCAACTTGTAGCTTATTCTCATCATTGAGAGGTCTCATTCAATTTCTTGTATTCGAAAATTTTAAATGTCCGGTGATATCATGTCTTAACTGATGTTTTGTTTGTGGACAATATGCGTTAAAATAAAAGTTTTAGTGGTGTACTTGTGTTTCTTTTTCTCTGCTTTTAGCACATTCGAAATGTGACCCAAATGCATTTATTTTATCTTCCAGTTTATTTTAGTTGCATTGGTATGAATGAAAATGGAAGGAAGAATACATAGTATTCAGATAATAGCTATTGATTTTAATGGCTTCAATAATTTGTGTTTTCGCAAATTTTTTATTTTTTTGAGTTTTTCTGCTTCTGTAGTCGGTTCCTATGGCTTAGTCTAACCAACGACAGGTCCTGTTGGTTTTATATTGAATGTTTAGTAAATTTATTCTGAGTTATTTCGTTAAAAGCTAATGATTTTAAGACTTTAGAAATTATTTGTTTAAAAAATGTTGATTGATTTTTCAATTTCGCCTTATTATTTCCTTTTGTCGACTTTGTTACCTAGTCTCATTAAGGAAATTTGCCATCTGCTGTATAGCATGAACAAAGTAAATTTTTGCAGTTGAGGTTTTATACAATTGCATTTTGGCGTTGTTACTAGGTGCGTTCAAGTTTAGAAATTTTTTGCCGTGAAATTTTTGTTTTTGCTTCTTTTGTTGTTTGTTTTTTTTTCTCGTAGTTTTTTCAATGAAAGATATCGTCAGCGCTGTAATGAGGCATGGCATTATGTAATTCAATAAGTAGTTAGGTTTTTAAATGTTTTTTTTAGAACTCAAACATCTATTTTTATTATCTCTTCATTGGATTGACAATAAGTCAAAAGTGTAGATGAGCTCGGGTCGGAACATCATGTGCGAACGCACATTAACGAGCATCCTTGTATAATTATAATATTATTTGGTTCTTATTGGTCTTCGTTTGTTTGTGAACAAAACAGAAACGGGACAAATCTGTATATGAAAGAAATCTGAAGACAATCAGTTGAAGCACAATTTTAAATAGATCAATAACTATTCGTGTGTTTCTATTTTTTATGCAGAACTTTCACTGGACCGTTTTTGTTCTTGACAACTTTTATTTTAACTCAATTCTTTCGATTGACTTTTATAACTCCATTGGCAGCAGTTTACTAAAAACGTCAAAAAGTGCGCCGCAATTGGTTCCGTTTTTCCACTTAATTGTGGCCTGTAATGGGACTAGGACAGTTGATGGAAAGCCTAAAATTGGGCCAGTAAGTCGAAAGCGATATTTAATTATGGGTTGAAGTGGGTAATTATATTAAAGAATGCGCGATTGTTGTAGATTATCAAGACCCACGGGCCGCTGAGGCATGGGCATGGTCCGCGAATCATGGCCGAATTAGCCAATCTTATGTTTAGTAATTAGTGAATAACGATTGAACAATTGTTAATTGTAATATATTATCAGGTTTTTATTCACTTTTTCTGCTGTCCCAATTCTTGCAAAATTTATTATTTCCTGTGGCATCTAACTCTGGTGCTAGGATACCATAAGCAGGCCAATGGTGGATTCAGTGCCATTTTGATGCAAAAATTAGCTGAGTTTTCCCTAGTGCGTGGTTCGAGGCAAAACGTTCTGATTTCGCTGTTTTCTAAATTATTTGTAAGTCCTTTATGAACCAACTGGATAGTGGAATGGAAGTATTAACAACTGAATGTGTGAAATTTTACTGCATGATGCTGGAAGCTTGATACTTTCGACCTTGTGGTCTATCAATTTACTGTGCGGTCCTTGCCTGCAATAACCTCTAATTACGTCATTAGAGAGTAGAATTGCCAGAGTGTAATTTTTTTGTATAATAATTTTTATTTGATGCTGTATTAATAAGTAACCCTCTGAAATGCTACCACAGTGTTTTTGAAATTCCAATAAAGCGTTCCAAATTCAGCATATTTCTTAATTTTTCGTTGATGTTTGGGTTTTTATCTTTATCTTTATCTTTGAGTGAAATTATTTTCAAAAAAAGCAGTACATAAGCAGGTTCTCTTTGATAATTCATCATTGAATACATGCTAATCCGATTTGGGCAGTTTTTGCCCAATATTTCAGTTTTTGTTTGTAGTTGGGTATCAATTAATAAAAAAAATCTTTGCACCGTCATTGTTTCGATTAGTTTAATTAGTTAATGTTTTGCAATAATTTGAACTCATTTTGTCTATGATATCTCCAACAAGAAAGAAGTGTATCTTATTTTTGATCCAAAATAACAAGATTTCACTGATTTTTTTGTCAAAATTAGGTCTGTTTTAGATTTCTTCCGTTTTTTGTACTGTTACTGAATGATGCTGTGATTGTTTCTATTTTAACGTACACTTTTGGTTTCAATGCTTAAATCCTTTTCGTGGTCAGAGTCGTGCAAATTTGCACATCTTTGGTAAGCAAAACTGGCGAGGAATTAATGTTTTTTTTGACAAAAGATTTCAGCTGCTATTACGTTTTTTCTTTGTGAAGTTTCGACACTTTGAGCCGCATCCAGAAAATTTCACTTTTCATGTGACTCGACATTTGACTTCTTGCATTTTGCGTGAACTAATTTGCTTCTATTCAAAAGTTAAGTCAGTTGCTAAAACAAGCGATTGTACGTTAAGCAGTCACAAGGACCTGATAGCCGAGGGGTTAATGCTGCATTCTAGAACTCCTGAGGTCGCTGGGTCATTTTCCTGACTTCATTGATGGACATAATGGAATTCAATTATTTTTAACTGCAGTGGAACAAAGTTTGAAGCAATTATTGTTGTCGTGTCTGTCTTTCATTGCAAAGTTTTACCTGAAGCATTTTCACATTTCATTCATTTTTGGTCTTGACTTTCTGGGTGATACATGATCTAGGTTTTAGTTTAAGTCACTCCCATTTGCAAGAAGCTCCACTGCTTGCGGTTTTTCGCTTCGTAAAGTCAACTAAGAAGTGCGCTGCATTTGGTTCTTTTAGCTCATTTCAATACTATTACTGGTCTGGTCTATAATTATCCATGAACCCCGTTTGAAGCCTCACTCTGAAATCCCCGCGCCCGCATGACTATCATACTGCTACAATAAATAAATCAGTAGCAACTAGTCCGTTGTTTTGCAGCTATGTTTTTTAGTACTTGACCAATGCCCTTCTTCAGCATGACTTTTTACTGCCCTAAAAGATGCTTGATATTGCGTTTATTTACACAGATTAAAGCCATTTGGCAATTCAGATATTTAATTTGCCCTTTTCCTGTATTCAATGATTGAAAGAATTTGAGGCGTAACTTGTAAATTTTGATAATCATTAATGGTTAATCAATAATTTTGAGCTGTTTTTGACTATTAAAAACGGAGCGAGCTGAGAGCGAGAAATGTGCGGAGAAAGCTAAGCGAACAAAATTTTCGTTCAGGTGCGGTTTATCAAGCACTTTTATTCCGTTCTAGCCAAATTTTTTTAGCTGAAAAATTTTCAATAGACGAAAATGATAATATTGAGGCCTTTTTTGATTTCTTTTAAAATAATTATGGTTTGTAATTTTCTGTTGATTAGGCTATTTAGCGATCTATAGCCAATTTTATTATGTTTGCATTTGCATAGGGAATTGAATAGACTCCTAGGGGCCCTATGGTTTTTAAAATACCACTTGATTGTATACTTTTTGTAATAATGCAGTCTTTTAACTGAAAAAAATGTTAACAAAAAATTTAACTAATTTTCATCAATTATTGTTGTTTTGTCTTTCCCTCAAAACGGGAAAAGTCTTAGAGACTGCTAAGTATTGCAGTGTTTTCTGTGCAATTTAATGTACGCAATTGCATTAGAGTAAGAGCATCGGTATCGTTTGTATTTGGTTTGTACTGATTAATCAACTTGTTTTTCTATTTTTATTTCGAATTATTTTATTTTTTCATTAATGGCAAAATATCGCTTTTATTGTTGTCTTCAGTTAAGATTTTCCAAGTCTTGATAAGACTTTTTCGAAAAAAGCAGTACATACGCAGCTTCTCTTAGATAATTCATCATTGAATACATGCTAATCCGATTTGGGCAGTTTTTGTCCAATATTTCAGTTTTTTTTGTAGTTGGGTATCAATTAATAGAAAAAATCTTTGCACCGTCATGGTTTCGATTAGTTTAATTAGTTAAATTATGTGACTCGACGCTTGACTTCTTGCTTTTTGCGTGAACTTATTTGCTTCTATTCAAAAGTTAAGTCAGTTGCTAAAACAAGCGATTGTACGTTAAGCAGTCACAAGGACCTGATAGCCGAGGGGTTAATGCTGCATTCTAGAACTCCTGAGGTCGCTGGGTCATTTTCCTGACTTCATTGATGGACATAATGGAATTCAATTATTTTTAACTGCAGTGGAACAAAGTTTGAAGCAATTATTGTTGTGTCTGTCTTTTATTGCAAAGTTTTACCTGAAGCATTTTCACATTTCATTCATTTTTGGTCTTGACTTTCTGGGTGATACATGATCTAGGTTTTAGTTTGTCACTCCCATTTGCAAGAAGCTCCACTGCTTGCGGTTTTTCGCTTCGTAAAGTCAACTAAGAAGTGCGCTGCATTTGGTTCTTTTAGCTCATTTCAATACTATTACTGGTCTGGTCTATAATTATCCATGAACCCCGTTTGAAGCCTCACTCTGAAATCCCCGCGCCCGCATGACTATCATACTGCTACAATAAATAAATCAGTAGCAACTAGTCCGTTGTTTTGCAGCTATGTTTTTTAGTACTTGACCAATGCCCTTCTTCAGCATGACTTTTTACTGCCCTAAATGATGCTTGATATTGCGTTTATTTACACAGAATAAAGCTATTTGGCAATTCAGATACTTATTTTGCCCTTTTCCGGTATTCAATGATTGAAAGAATTTGAGGCGTTACTTGTAAATTTTGATAATCATTAATGGTTAATCAATAATTTTGAGCTGTTATTGACTATTAAAAACGGAGCGAGCTGAGAGCGAGAAATGTGCGGAGAAATCTAAGCGAACGAAATTTTAGTTCAGGTGCGGTTTATCAAGCAGTTTTATTCCGTTCTAGCAAAAGTTTTTAGTTGAAAAATTTTCAATAGACGAAAATGATAATATTGAGGCCTTTTTGATTTCTTTTAAAATAATTATGGTTTGTAATTTTCTGTTGATTAGGCTATTTAGCGATCTATAGCCAATTTTATTATGTTTGCATTTGCATAGGGAATTGAATAGACTCCTAGGGGCCCTATGGTTTTTAAAATACCACTTGATTGTATACTTTTTATAATAATGCAGTCTTTTAACTGAAAAAAATGTTAACAAAAAATTTAACTAATTTTCATCAATTATTGTTGTTTTGTCTTTCCCTCAAAACGGGAAAAGTCTTAGAGACTGCTAAGTATTGCAGTGTTTTCTGTGCAATTTAATGTACGCAATTGCATTAGAGTAAGAGCATCGGTATCGTTTGTATTTGGTTTGTACTAATTAATCAACTTGTTTTTCTATTTTTATTTCGAATTATTTTATTTTTTCATTAATGGCAAAATATCGCTTTTATTGTTGTCTTCAGTTAAGATTTTCCAAGTCTTGATAAGACTTTTTTCCGAAAAAAGCAGTACATACGCAGCTTCTCTTAGATAATTCATCATTGAATACATGCTAATCCGATTTGGGCAGTTTTTGTCCAATATTTCAGTTTTTTTTGTAGTTGGGTATCAATTAATAGAAAAAATCTTTGCACCGTCATGGTTTCGATTAGTTTAATTAGTTAAATTATGTGACTCGACGCTTGACTTCTTGCTTTTTGCGTGAACTAATTTGCTTCTATTCAAAAGTTAAGTCAGTTGCTAAAACAAGCGATTGTACGTTAAGCAGTCACAAGGACCTGATAGCCGAGGGGTTGATGCTGCATTCTAGAACTCCTGAGGTCGCTGGGTCATTTTCCTGACTTCATTGATGGACATAATGGAATTCAATTGTTTTTAATTGCAGTGGAACAAAGTTTGAAGCAATTATTGTAGTCGTGTCTGTCTTTTATTGCAAAGTTTTACCTGACGCATTTTCACATTTCATTCATTTTTGGTCTTGACTTTCTGGGTGATACATGATCTAGGTTTTCGTTTAAGTCACTCCCATTTGCAAGAAGCTCCACTGCTGGCTTTTTTTAGCTTCGTAAAGTCAACTAAGAAGTGCGCTGCATTTGGTTCTTTTAGCTCATTTCAATCCTATTACTGGTCTGGTCTATAATTATCCGTGAACCCCGTTTGAAATCTCCCTCTGAAATCCCCGCTTCCGCATGACTATCATACTGCTACAATAAATGAATCAATAACAACTAGTACGTTGTTTTGCAGCTATGTTTTTTGGTACTTGACCAATGCCCTTCTTCAGCATGACCTTTTACTGCCCTAAATGATGCTTGATATTGCGTTTATTTACACAGATTAAAGCCATTTGGCAATTCAGATATTTATTATGCCCTTTTCCTCTATTCAATGATTGAAAGCATTTGAGGCGGTACTTGTAAATTTTGATAATCATTAATGGTTAATCAATAATTTTGAGCGGTTATTGACTATTAAAAACGGAGCGAGCTGAGAGCGAGAAATGCGCGGAGAAATCTAAGCGAACGAAATTTTCGTTCAGGTGCGGTTTATCAAGCAGTTTTATTCCGTTCTAGCAAAAGTTTTTAGCTGAAAAATTTTCAATAGACGAAATTGATAATATTGAGGCCTTTTTGATTTCTTTTAAAATAATTATGGTTTGTAATTTTCTGTTGATTAGGCTATTTAGCGATCTATAGCCCATTTATTTTGTTTGCATTTGCATGGGGAATTGAATAGACTCCTAGGGGGGCCTATGGTTTTTTAAAATACCACTTGATTGTATACCTTTTGTAATAATGCAGTCTTTTAACTGAAAAAAGTGTTAACAGAAAATTTAACTAATTTTCATCAATTATTGTTGTTTTGTCTTTCCCTCAAAACGGGAAAAGTCTTGGAGACTGCTAAGTATGGCAGTGTTTTCTGTGCAATTTAATGTACGCAATTGCGTTAGAGTAAGAGCATCGGTATCGTTTGTATTTGGTTTGTACTAATCAACTTGTTTTTCTATTTTTATTTCGAATTATTTTATTTATTTTTTCATTAATGGCAAAAGATCGCTTTTATTGTTGTCTTCAGTTAAGATTTCCCAAGTCTTGAAAAGCAGTACATACGCAGCTTCTCTTTGATAATTCATCATTAAATACATGCCAATTCGATTTGGGCAGTTTTTTTCCAATATTTCAGTTTTTGTTTGTAGTTGGGTATCAATTAATAAAAAAAATCTTTGCACCGTCATGGTTCCGATTAGTTTAATTAGTTAATGTTTTGCAATAATTTGAACTCATTTTGTCTATGATATCTCCAACAAGAAAGAAGTGTATCTTATTTTTGATCCAAAATAACAAGACTTCACTGATTTTTTGTCAAAATTATGTCTGTTTTAAATTTCTTCGGTTTTTGAATTGTTACTAATGATGCTGTGATTGTTTCTATTTTAACGTACACTTTTGATATCAATGCTCAAATCCTTTTCGTGGTCAGAGCCGTGCAAATTTGCACATCTTTGGTAAGCAAAACTGGCGAGGAATTAATGTTTTTTTTTACAAAAGATTTCAGCTGCTATTACGTTCTTTCTTTGTGAAGTTTCGACACTTTGAGCCACATCCAGAAAATTTCACTTTTCATGTGACTCGACGCCTGACTTCTTGCTTTTTGCGTGAACTAATTTGCTTCTATTCAAAAGTTAAGTCAGTTGCTAAAACAAGCGATTGTACGTTAAGCAGTCACAAGGACCTGATAGCCGAGGGGTTAAAGCTGCATTCTAGAACTCCTGAGGTCGCTTGGTCATTTTCCTGACTTCATTGATGGACATAATGGAATTCAATTGTTTTTAATTGCAGTGGAACAAAGTTTGAAGCAATTAGTGTAGTCGTGTCTGTCTGGCGGATGTTCGCTTTGTAAAGTCAACTAAGAAGTGCAATTGGTTCTCTTATGCTAATTTCAATCCTATTACTGGCCTGGTCTATAATTATCCAGGAACCCCATTTGAAGCCTCCCTCTGAGCTCCCCGCGCTCGCATAACTATCGTACTGCTACATTAAATGAATCAGTAGCAACTAGTCCGTTGTTTTGCAGCTATATTTTTTAGTACATGACCAATGACCTTCTTCTGCATGACTTTTTACTGCCCTAAATGAGGCTTGATATTGCGTTTATTTACACACAGATTAAAGCCATTTGGCTATTCAGATATTTATTATGCCCTTTTTCTCTATTCAATGGTTGAAAGCATTTGAGGCGTTACTTTTTACAGAATTTTGATAATCATTAATGGTTAATCAATAATTTTGAGCTGTTATTGACTATTAAAAACGGAGCGGGCTGAGAGCGAGAAATGTGCGGAGAAATCTAAGCGAACGAAATTTTCGTTCAGGTGCGGTTTTTCAAGCAGTTTCGTTCCGTTTTAGCAAAAGTTTTTAGCTGAAAAATTTTCAATAGGCGAAAGTGATAATATTGAGGCTTTTTTGATTTCTTTTAAAATAATTATGGTTTGTAATTTTCTGTTGATTAGGCTATTTAGCGATCTATAGCCCATTTTATTATTTTTGCATTTGCATAGGGAATTGAATAGACTCCTAGGGGCCCTATGGTTTTTTAAAATACCACTTGATTCTATACCTTTTGTAATAATGCAGTCTTTTAACTGAAAAAAATGTTAACAAAAAATTTGACTAATTTTCATCAATTATTGTTGTTTTGTCTTTCCCTCAAAATGGGAAAAGTCTTGGAGACTGCTAAGCATGCAGTGTTTTCTGTGCAATTTAATGTACGCAATTGCATAAGAGTAAAAGCATCGGTATCGTTTGTATTTGGTTTGTACTAATCAACTTATTTTTCTTTTTTTATTTCGATTTATTTTATTTATTTTTTCATTAATGGCAAAAGATCGCTTTTATTGTTGTCTTCAGTTAAGATTTTCCAAGTCTTGAAAAGACTTTTTTTTCGAAAAAAGCAGTACATGCGCAGCTTCTTTTTGATAATTCATCATTGAATACATGCTAATCCGATTTGGGCAGTTTTTGTCCAATATTTCAGTTTTTGTTTGTAGTTGGGTATCAATTTATAGAAAAATCTTTGCACCGTCATGGTTTCGATTAGTTTAATTAGTTAAATTAGTTAATGTTTTGCAATAATTTGAACTCATTTTGTCTATGATATCTCCAACAAGAAAGAAGTGTATCTTATTTTTGATCCAAAATAACAAGATTTCACTGATTTTTTTGTCAGAATTAGGTCTGTTTTAGATTTCTTCCGTTTTTTGTACTGTTACTGAATGATGCTGTGATTGTTTCTATTTTAACGTACACTTTTGGTTTCAATGCTTAAATCCTTTTCGTGGTCAGAGTCGTGCAAATTTGCACATCTTTGGTAAGCAAAACTGGCGAGAAATTAATGTTTTTTTTTTTACAAAAGACAGCGGTTTCAGCTACTATTACGTTTTTTTCTTCGTGACGTTTCAACACTTTGAGCCACTTCCAGAAAATTTCATTTTTCATGTGACTCGACGCTTGACTTCTTGCTTTTGCGTGCGTGAACTAATTTGCCTCTATTCAAAAAAGTAAGTCAGTTGCTAAAACAATCGATTGTACGTTAAGCAATCACAAGGACCTGATAGCCGAGGGGTTAATGCTTCATTCTAGAACTCCTGGGGTCGGTTGGTCATTTTCCTGACTTCATTGATGGAAATAATGGAATTCAATTGTTTTTAATTGCAGTGGAACAAAGTTTGAAGCAATTATTGTAGTCGTGTCTGTCAGGCGGATGTTCGCTTCGTAAAGTCAACTAAGAAGTGCAATTGGTTCTCTTATGCTCATTTCAATCCTATTACTGGTCTGGTCTATAATTTT
Organism: Convolutriloba macropyga; assembly: GCF_964194025.1. NCBI lineage: Eukaryota > Metazoa > Xenacoelomorpha > Acoela > Convolutidae > Convolutriloba > Convolutriloba macropyga. The sequence goes on along the minus strand of NC_134482.1, from coordinate 26,603,796 downwards.
CCAGGAACCCCGTTTGAAGCCTCCCTCTGAACTCCCCGCGCTCGCTTAACTATCATACTGCTACAATAAATGAATCAATAACAACTAGTCCGTTGTTTTGCAGCTATGTTTTTTGGTATTTGACCAATGCCCTTCTTCAGCATGACTTTTTACTACCTTAAATGATGCTTGATATTTACGCACAGAAGAATGAAGCCATTTGGCAGTTAAGTCGTCATTTTCTTGTAGTCAGTTTGGTATCTTTTATGCAATTTCATGTCTGAGATTGTCTTTTCATTAAACGTAATAAACCCAATAAAAGCGTGAATAAAAATTATCTATGCCGCATTTTCTTATAATTTAATCGGTATATGAACTTTCGTTAAAAACCAATTGCTATGGAAAAATAATTTTGATTTATCGCTGCTCGTGGAGGCTATTCTCTAACTGTTAGCAGATGGCTCTTATGAATTTTTGCTTGAATGATTTGGAATATTATTTTATTGCAAGTATACTTAACCGCATGGTTATAATTTAATTGTTGCAAAAAAAAATGGAAACCCAGAGTCCTGTGTTTCAGTAGTGTATATTTCATCCGATGTTAGACTAGTCTCAAACAAAGTCTGAAGTAACTAGTTTAATCTCATCTGTTTTTATGCCAAATTTTTAATTTCTGGTTTTGTTATAATGTTTTTTTGTTCGCAGGAGTTTCAAACATCAGTTAATGAATACTACTGGAACCCAAATTACCTGCCAAGGCCGTTTTAGCCTTCCGTGTGCTTGGTTGTTACTCATTTAGTTCACCAACTATCACTTTTGTCGAAAGAAACAGGATAAACGGGTGAACCCCGAGAGAATTAGGTTGATCAACTGTTCTCATGGATACTTTGCAGGGGGTAATTGTATTGTTCTTATTGAGCTGCTGAGGAGTGTTTGAGCCAGAAATTCAAGGTGTTAGTTGCTTTGGCGACCCATTCCACATCTTTCACCCTCGCCCATGGTCAAATTCTCCAATCTTTTGTTAGCTATAACCACAGTCAAAGCCGCCTGAAGTATGAGTGAAATTGGTGCGACAGTAGTCGGTTATGTCACTTTATTGTTACAGCCAAAGTAATTCGTGGTTCTAAAAGTTGACCTTTTGTGGTGCAGCGCGAATTATTCATTTTAGTCTACGCAGAAGGGGCAGTGAATGCAAGATGTCCATGCTAGGATAAAAGTCTATCAAAAAGTTTGCCCATGGGATTAATTGCATTGTCAATGAACAATTGGGTATCTGTGACCGCTGTAGTTCTTTATCAGGGCTGAAAGTGACATGCTGGAGCTGGCTTTCCAGAGAGGCGAAGACCAAATGTTGATGGCAGGAGGAAGTGATTCAGATGACGATGAGGTCTCCCGCACAGCTCCAATGGTGGTAGTCAATTTTGCATCTATGGTTCGAACCAACCAGATGACAGGAGAAGTCACTACGATAACTAGAGGTAATATGGCGAAGGGGATATATAAAGGTAGTTTTACTTAGGTCCTCAAAAGAACTGGGCTTTACTGCTACCGTTATTTAAAACGCCAAGTGTTTGTTAATAGCCTCACAGCGATAGCTGGGGCTATTATTGGCCTTCTCTTGGTTTTTTTACAATTCAAAGAATTTGAAATGTATTGGGGCGCTGTCTTTTTTTCAAGATCTGTTCACACATTTTCATGATTTTTGAAGTCAAATTGGAGTAGTGATTTTGGTCACGCCGAAACAGGAAGTGGAGCGAAAAAGCGAGTGGTTCTGCGGCGTGAAACTTTTTCGCTCTAAATTAAGAGTAGAGTGAGAAAACGGTATTTGAATTAAAATTCGCTTTCTCGCTACTGGTTTTGTTCACATGCGGCATTTTGACATTGATTTTTAGTTTTTTTTAAAAAAATTTTTGATCTGATTTTTTGGAACTGGTTTTTCCAATTCACTCATAGTCCGTTATAAGTCTAGTTGTTGTTTAGTCAAGAAAATTCTTTGAATTGTACGTCAAGACTTGTCCTGCTATGTTTTTTTTATTTCGTCGTCGCGATTTTTGTTACGACCCAATGACGTCACAACCACTTCAAATCTGCTTTTTGTTCACTCGTTCATACAGTTTTAACTTATCTTGAGTGCGTGTGTGACGTCATTTTTTGCTCTTAATTGGGCGAGTTTTTTGTTCATTTGCGTGAATAAATTTTTGGTCACAATTGACTTATAAAAATGACTTCCTCACTTTGAAATTGACTTTTATTTACTTTAATTCAAAGACATATGGTCAAATGGGTATGTGTCACTCTAAATGAAGGTTTTTAGAGAACAGCTAATAGAGGCAGCAAAAAATATAACATATCAGCCTTCAATGAAAATACGAATTTTTTTGGTCTGTCTTTTTACTTCTTTTTTGAGACTGCAGATCTACAAAGCTATTGCGGCTTTTTTCTGGCAATCTGCCAGGTATGTTTAAAAATACGTTTTTGCGTGGATCGTTTTTTCGCTGAAAAGCAAGACAAATTTTTTTGAAAACAACAGCTCATAAGAGTTTTTATAGTCTTCCGTTAATCGAGAAAAAATAGATTGTTTTTCAGAAAAGCAAGTGTTAACACCAAAGTCCACATTGCATGTTTTGTCTGACTAAATTAATTGCCTAAAATTATTTAACTAAGTCTTCAGTTTGCAACCAAGGCCGCTATTTAGGACAAACTTCGAACTGACAGTTTCACTTCTAAATCTAAGTTTCATTTACTTTTATCCGTCATAAAATAACTGACTGGTTAATAGCCGCGTCCTCAATTCTAGGTGGCTGTTATAGCGCTCCTAATTTTTTTATTTCGTCTAACAGATTTTTGTTTCGTCTTACCGTGACTTCTTGGAATTGACTTTTTCAATGACTTAACTCTCTCAAAAAACTGACTTCTGAGCTCACTAATGAAACTTTAAATTTTTCGAACATTTGCTTATTAAAGGTCAATAGTGTGATCTAAGTAATGCCAAACATATGCCCTATTTCTTGAATATTAGAGTCTTGAATTTTTGATTTCGAATATTAATATTGGGATCTTTTCCGTTTGTGCCCCCCCCCCCCCCCAAATATTGCACGTGCATCTGGGGGGTGCAAATAATATGCGCCCTTTAAGCTGAGAGGGCACAAACGGAAAAGATCCTAATTTGAAAAGCCCTATTAGGGCTTTCTCTTTATAGAGCTTATGTGTCTCATAAAAATGACAGTCCAAAGCTAACCCAAAAAGTCTTGTGGTCTATCTGTCTATTTTATTTCTATAGTTGTTTCAGTTCATTTAGCGCCACAAGTGTGTATCGCGGCTATTTTCTGGTAATCTGCCGGCTATGTTTGTTCTTACTTATAAATTTTACTACTGCTTTCTGATGAACAGTTCTAGTAATTGATATACTGTTTATAAAATTTCTTAAAGTCTCTGAACGAACTTCTTGAAAAACGTCTTAAAGAAGTTTCTTTTTGAACTATTACAAAGCACTTTTAGACACAACTTGAGCCTAATAAAGTCGCGGTAGCTTCGTCTCGTGTTTACGTATAAGACGAATATTCAGGAATGGTGCTATATTTTTTAGATATTCAGTAATAAGAATGAAGGAACGAATAAGTTTCTTTTGTTCGTTTGATACATAAGTAATAAAAAAATCAAGAACATTATTAAATGAACCAGAAGAAGGCAGATGTATGGGTTGTGTGGCCCTCACGAGCATCTGCACTGGCAAAACCTTGACTTACCAAAGTTCACAGAATACGAAAATTGATCAATTATTTAAACCAAATTTTAATTAAACCAACTCACCCCAAAAATGCGCTTCAAATTTCTAAGTTGACTTTCTACATTTAAACTATTAGGTATTCTGACAGCCTGAGGTTTTCGGGTAAATGATAGACCAAAGATTTTTTCAGAGTCTTACTGGTGATCAAACGCCGAAAAGTGGATTGAAATATCAACACGGTCCATCAAGGCCCTTCGTACTAAATTTCCGGGTTGATATTTCATTCACTCTTCTAATTTGATCGCCAGGTGAAGTACTGAGAACTATTTTGATACACTATTCAAATATCTTTTTTACTAGCTCCATGCTATTTAGAATGAACGTTTCTCTCAAAGAATGGTTTGTTTTTTTGATAAACAATAAATCCGTATTTTCTATGTCCTAATATTCCCCCTAACCTCAGCAAGTTGTATTATTTGGCTCCACGATATCGTATTGAGTTTTTATGAAACTTACTATTCGGCTTAATATGAAATAGCAAATTGATATAGTTCCTATGAGTGTTTGACATATTTTGGAAGACATGCATCTCATTTAATTATTTTTCAGAGTGCAAATTGTTTATCGATAGAATAAACTTCAGAAGCTCGTAAATATGAATTTCAAATACATTGAGCAGTCCATTTCTAGTAAAAAGCTTTTCACTCTTTTATCCAAATTTCCAAAATTGCATCAGTTTTGGAATTTTTTCTTAACAAATACTGGTGATAAGGTCGCAGGATGTCGTACTGGATAATTGAATTCACATTGCTTTTATATTAATGAACTAGTTGGTTTCTTGGAACAAAATGCCGTTACTTCGCCAATATTCCACACTGCTTTGCAAGACTAGATTTCATCCTTTCAACGTGTGACTTGAATGACAACTTATTATCGATTACTATTCCCAGGTACCTAAATTCTGGTTCATTTTTAATAGCCGCCCTCATTTTCTCAGCCGGCTATTATAGCGCTCCTATTTTTTTACTTCGTCGAACAAAAAAATGTTTCGCTTTACCTCATTTTGCCGCTTTTTCAACATCTTGCGTGATATCTTTTTGACTTCTCTAGGCTAGTTTCTCTCTTCTCTCATTCTGCTAAAAATGATTTTGAACATCAGATGCTCAGCAAAGCAATTCAAAATGAACAAAATCAGTATAAAAATTAAAGTCAGAAATAGAAACGGGATGAACCCATAAAGCCCAATTTTAGATGCCCGCTATTTGAACGTCGTTCCTATAAGTCTTAGTTACCACCTCTAATGCTTATTGGTATTGATAGTAGCCCCTGTGGCCTCTCTCTAAGAAACAGAAGTATGTTCAACTACGAAGAAATGCCATCAAAATAAATCGGACTTAAAAATGTTTTTGAACAAAAATCTTTTTTTTTCAATATCTTCTATTCTTTCAATCCCAATCATGCTTATTGGAATCAACGGCGGCTATTTTCCGGCAATCTGCCGGGTATGTTTGAAATTGAGTAATGTTTGTAAAATTTTGATTGTCAAGCTTGACTCATTAAAATAAAATATTCATGTTTCTCCTGTACAGATTCGACGCTCAAGCTGGAACAGGATGACAATTCTGGCCTCTCTATCATTCCTATGGATGCATCAGGTGCCAGTAGCAATAGAAGTTCCATCAACGCAGGCGATGGTGACCGATTCCCGGAACATAAACTGATTGTACCATTCACAGCAGCTGGTGAAGATCGTAAGAAAGGAAGTGTAGCTGTAGGAAAAAGTGAAAAAGACGAACGAGGGATAGTGTTTTCTTCAGATTCAGATCTCTGCCACGTTTTTGTAAAGTGTCTCTTTCCGTGTTTGTACCAAATGTTCAACTGCTCTTCAGCTGGTGGGGGATCTCAACTGAGGCACAAATTGCTTATTGCAATTCAGAGAATGTTGCACTTGTCCGATTCCCAATTGTTGAAGGAAGTTTTAGCTCAGCATGCCTTGTCAAGTAACATTGCACAACTCCTGGCCGGAGCTACTGAAGATTCACGAGTTGCGTCTTGTGCCATACAAATGTGCTTCGTGTTAATGAAGAAGTTGCCCTCAATTTTCTCTGTTTGTTTCACGAGGGAGGGAGTTATGCACGAAATGCAGAACATTGCCAATCTGCCTATCAATATGGAATTGGTCAACAAAGACACGGGAAGTATGTTGAAGCTGGGGATGACTGCACCAAACTCAGGAAGTGGTCAATCACGTCAAAGCGGAATGATGCCTAGTCTTCCCCCAGGGTTGCTGGAGTTAGCCCAGCCGCAAACGTCCTATACTTTACAAACGCCATTGAGTAGCACAATTGACCCTGCTTTGGATCCATTTGAAGACGCCGCCATGGTCAATCCATTCTACAGGGCGTACAAATCGCTGCAGTTAAACCCTCTTGATGCTGCGCAACATTCGATGAGTTTAAGTGGAGACCATCCGGGCAGTGATTCTTTTCTTATAAATTCGCTGCTACAGGGTGACTATACAGCCCCAATGCTTGGTCAGCTACCCCCGCCTCCACCGGACTACAGGTTGAGTCATGCTGGTTTGGCAAGCCTGCTGCCGATGGCGTCTATACCAGGAACTGCATTGGGTAACCGGGTTCCTCCAGGATCGATTGCATCATCAAGTGGCAGTGCCTCTGAAAACAACTCACCCGCAGAAAATACCAGAATTGCCAGTCTATATAACACTCTGGTATCGTCTGGAAAGAAAGATTCCAGCGGTGGGCTATCGTCCAGCAGTAGCAAGAAAAAGAAACCGGCCCCGATGCCGACAACAGCTGCGCCACCCACTTCCAGCAAAAGGTCCAGGCGAACCAAGTCTGAGAGCAATCCCCCCATTCCTGAACATCAAGTGACGCCTCAGGGCAATTATCTCACCGCGGGCATTCCTGGAAGGTATAGTTTACAATTAAATAATTTTACAATTTGTTTATACCCCACCCATGCTTAGTGCTATTTAACACCCAAGTTGAGTTTAAAATTTTTGCCAAATCAGTAATATAGGAGTGGCGATTGCATTCTCCGCTTGTATGAAGTGAGAAATTATCCGAATTGATATTAAGGGGCAGATGGATTTTGCTCTAGCTATTCCTAAGGAGAATCTTAGCGTCCTTTCTTTCTGTTAACTATGTCTTGATTGTTTCTTTTTCAGACCGGATCCGTTTTTGGCTACTGGCCCTGGCGGTGGACAAGTGTTGGTGCAACAGACCTCGTCGCCAGCATCTGTTGCTGCTGCTCACCAACAACAGCAACCCCCTTCTGCTGCATCAATTGCATCTCCCAATCTCCACTCACTCTTGTCCAGGTAATATAGACCCCAAAAGACCTCATTTTACTACTCTGTTTTCCTTTCGCCACCGATAAATTGTTTGCATTAGGGTACGGGAAGCAACTACAATGTATGTTGCACTGATAATGGTTTGTGTGGCCTAATAAATTTGGACGCATTAAAATAGATTTAAATGAAGGTCTAGAATCGTTAATTATACTTTGTTCGTTTTTACGAATAGGGTTGTTCTCACCATAAAGCTTTAGAGGTGGCGTGATGGACGGCTACTCTACCAAGGCCATCAATCCAGCTGTTGAGTTCTTATAAATAAAAAGCACTTCGAGATTTAAGATTATTGGCATATACAACAAAACATGTCAATGCATCTATGGACTTCATCACACTAAAGTTTTAATTCCTTGGAAGCTAAATATTAATTAATAGCTCGGACTGTACTCCAAGTCTTAATCAATACTGAATTGGTCAAATTGAGCGTTAGCAATCAGTACTGTATCAGAGCTCTGATCATCCCACTTTTTAGACTGGGCACGTCTTGAATAAAGTCTTAAATCCCGGTAAAACCTTACATGACAAAACAACAAATATGGTCGGAAAAACGCCAAAAAAGTTCCGGAAAGCTGTCTAAATTTAATTTATCACAGTTCTTTCATTCTTAATGTGAAAATTCTCTGGTGAAAATATATTTTTGACCTCTGTGCAGGAGCTTCTTTGCGGCAGCCAACCCATTCCATTCAAGAAACAGCAATTCATCATCACAGTCTAACAGTGTAAACAATAACTCGAGCAATCCAGACGTTCTGTCTGCAGCTGGATCTCCTTTTGGTGCTGGATCCTCCTTGTCCGTTGTTAATCATGGAGGAGTTGTACCAGTACCGGCACCAGAAAAACACGTTACATCATCATCTAAATCAGGTTAATATTTCGGGGGTTGTGATTTTATAACAGTTGGCAGTTTCGTGTACTGATTATTAGCAAGTTCACTTGTTAATAGGCAGATGTTAATAGCTGATGCGGACCAATGTCGACTATGATCCCACATTTTGCGACCTGCACGCGGTTATGTGATCTTATGTTTTTAAATCGGCAAGCTCTTCGGGCGTCACTGCAGATGTAACTCAGTTATTTGTTGAGCATATTTTACTTCTAAAAAGAAGGACTTTTTGTCTCTTGCTTTTTGTAAGAGAATTGGAAGCGGAAAGTTTTTCTCAAGATTGTCAATATATTGGTAACTCGTGCTCTCGCTGAACCCGTCCCCTGTATTGTAATAACGAGTTTAAGGCCGTTTTGAGTACGCTCAATTTTTACGGCATGTCATTATTCATAAATTTGGGCGTAAGATTCTATTGCAATGAATAGTCCGGTCAGGTAAAAAGGATAATAAGGAAAGGATTCTATGATCATTCAGTCTTCATCAAATTAAGGTTTGACGTCGATTACGTCGTTACTATCGAGCTCCATTTCACGAAAAATTTACGGGGCTCTGAGCAAGAGCGCTGTGGCTGTAACTGCAATGGTAATAATTGATACGTATTGATTAGGTCTGTTGATTGTAATAGAAAGTCCTTGAGCCATGTATCAGCTTTCGACTAGAATTGTGACTACTCTGGGTGTTGTTATAGCCGCGAAGCTGTAAGCTCAGTGTGCTTGTCTATGGTTGTCTTGGATATTATTTTGAAAAAGAAAAAAGTTATAAATAGTTTTTGTAGATTGTTAATAGCCGAGTCAGCAATTCCAGGCGGCTATTATTGCGCTCCTAATTTTTTTTTTACAATTCAAAGAATTTGAATTTTATTAGGGCGCTGTCTTTTAAGATCTGTTCACACATTTTTAATAGCCGCCCTCATCTTCTCAGCCGGCTATTATAGCGTTCCTATTTTTACGACCCGAAGAGGAGTATTGGAGAAGTCCTTTTTTTTAATTAATTTTATTGGAGTGATTTTTGAAGCGGGAAATGAAACGCGTGAAAAAATTTGGAGTGATTTTGGTGCTGAACAAAAGTGAAGAGTGTGGCGAAAAGAGAGTGGTTTTTGTTCATACCGCTGTTTTTGAGAGAGCGAAAAATTGATGTGTGAAAAAATTTTCTCTAAGCGGGCGAAATTTTTTTGTTCTCGTGCGGCATTTTGAAGCAGTTTTTTTTTATTTATTTTGGTTAAGAGGTTTGGTTATGATTTTGTTTTAATTTTCGGCTGGTTTCGGTAGTGGTTTGAAGGTTTCTGGAAATTCATATGAATTTTATGATAATTCGGAAGATTTTAATGTATTTTGCTGATTTTCGGGCTAATTTTTGCGTTTTTTGACGATTATTTTGTTTTACTGGCTCAAATGAGTATTGAAGAAACCCCTTCTACTTGAGAAATTTTTTGATTACAATTGGTTGCAGTTTTGTGGGTAAGAATCATTTTTTCGTAGAGAATCATTTTTCTTAATTTTTTTTGCAGTTTTTCTGTTTTTAGCTAAGTTTCTTTGCCTATTATGACTTTCTTATTGTTTTGCGAGCATTTGGATAACCTTTTGGCTGAAGGGAATTTTTCTTTGGATTTATATGTTTTTGAAATATTAAAAAAGTTAGTAACTTTTTCCGGTTTTTCAGTGAAAGTTGTTTTTAAGAGCTATGTGAAAGTCTAAAATTCACATAAGTAGTTTATGTAAGTACTAGTTGTTTTGATGAAGTTATTTTCGCAGAGATAGTTTTTTCTGGATCTCAATTTATAACAAAATTTGATCAGATTTTTTATCATATTTTAACAGATTTGATTTTATTGTTTTTACTTTTTTTTGTTTCATGACTTTGTTTCAAGATAATCATAAATCAGTGAAGGCACGTTTTGTTTGATGAGTAGTTTGATGGCGTTTAAATGGATTTTCACTTCGAGTAGTTTCCGGAATTCTTCCGGCTATTTTTTTTAAGATCTTCGCACACATTTTCATGATTTTTGAAGTCAAATTGGAGCGGTGATTTTGGTCACGCCGAAACAGGAAGTGGAGCGAAAAAGCGAGTGGTTTGGCGGCGTGAAATTTTGTCACTCTAATTTTAAAGTAGAGTGAGAAAACGGCGTATGAACAAAAATTCGCTTTCTCGCTAGTGGTTTTTTGTTCACATGCGGCAATTTCACTTTGGTTTTTACTGTTTTTTCGATTTTTTGGATCGGATTTTTTTCTAAATGGTTTTCCCAATCCATTCATAGTCCGTTCTAGGTCTGGTTTTCTGTTTAGTCAATGAAAATTCTTTGAATTGTTCGTCAGGACTTGTCCTGCTATGTTTTTATGCTTTGCAAGGACCTGATAGACGAATGGTTAAAGCTTTTGTTTAGTTAACCCGAGATTGGAGGTTGCAACATGCCCATTGTCAAATTTTTCTGAAGCAAAAATATCAACAGTACTAACCCTTCCAATCAACGTAGTTTGATTTGGAGACGGTCGCGATAAATATTTTTCGAATAATTTCTCTATCTGTTTCTGTCTGTAATTAACGACTCGCAATTCTTTCGGCAAATTGCTAGCTCTGTTAGTGAAGATAGTGAGGGAAGTAGATATGAAAGATGTAGTGCTCTGAGGTCACTAAACTGTGGCTAGCTGTTGACGAAGGCAACCGCTCGCCGGTCGTTTGAGAGCAATTCGCTCGACGTTAGCCGGTTATGTTTTAAAGTGTTAGTTTTTGGTTATATTTGAAGGTTTTTCAACTATTTCACCGATTTTTATGCTATTTTTGCTGTTTTTGGCGCATTCCTTTACGAATTCAGCTTTTCAGGTACAATTATGAACCGAAAACCTAAACCGAAATTGAGGAATTAAATAAAGTTTCAGAAAGGTGTGTTGGCAAACAACTTGTAATAATGTAGAAAATGTTTTGGTTTTTTTTGTTCATACCATTTGAAACAGAGCGAAAATTTAAGTTTTTGATGGATGAGCTAATTGTTTTATTCACGTGTTGCTTTTTAATGGCCGCCCTCATCTTCTCAGCAGGCTATTATAGCGCTCCTATTTTTTACTTCGTCGAATAAAAAAATGTTTCGCTTTACCTCATTTTGCCGCCTTTTCAACATTTTGCGTGAAATCTTTTTGACTTCTCTAGGCTAGTTTCTCTCTTCTCTCATTCTGCTAAAAGTGAATTTGAACATCAGCTGCTCAGCAAAGCAATTCAAAATGAACAAAGTCAGTATAAAAATTAAAGTCAGAAATAGAAACGGGATAAAGCCATAAAGCCCAATTTCAGATGCCCGCTATTTGAACGTCGTTCCTATAGGTATTAGTTACCTCTCTCTAATGCTTATTGGTATTGATAGTAGCCCCTGTATCCTCTCTCTAAGAAACAGAAGTATGTTCAACTACGAAATTCCATCAAAATAAATCGGACTTAGAAAATATTTTTGTACAAAAATCTTTTTTTTTTTTCAATATCTTCTATTCTTTCAATCCCAATCATGCTTATTGGAATCAACGGCGGCTATTTTCCGGCAATCTGCCGGGTATGTTCATGATTTTTGAATTCAAATTGGGGTAGTGATTTTGGTCACGGCGAAACAGGAAATGGAGCGAAAAAGCGAGTGGTTTTGCGGCGTGAAAATTTTTCGCTCTAATTTTAAAGTAGAGTGAGAAAAGGGTGTTCGAACAAAAATTCGCTTTCTCGCTATTGGATTTTTGTTCACATGCGGCAATTTCACTTTAATGTTTACGTTTTTTTTCTTCGATTTTTTTGGATCGGATTTTTTCTAAATGGTTTTCCCAATCCATTCATAGATCATTCTAGGCCTGGTTTTTTTGTTTGAACCAAATTTCCATTTCTGGCTAGTGGTTTTTTTGTTCACATGCATTTTGACATTGATTTTTTTTTGTTTTATCTAATTTTTTTTAAATATTGTTTTCCCAATTCACTCATAGTCCGTTCTAGGTCTATTTTTTTGTTTAGTCAGTGAAAATTCTTTGAATTGTATGTCAGAACTTGTCCTGCTATGTTTTTTATTTAGTCTAACATTTTTGTTTCGTCTTACCCTGCGTTCCGCATTTTTGTTTTTTTTTGGTCAATTACCTGACTTACCACACTCAATAAAATGACTTCTGAACTCAATAGTGTGCATCTATGTAGTGCGAAACATATATGCCCCAATTCTTGTTCTGGATTATTAGAGTCTTGAGTTTTTGATTTTGAATATTAATTTTCCAAAGCCTTATTAGGGCTTTCTCCTTATAGAGCTTATGTGTCTCATAAAAATATCAGTCCGAATCTAACCCAGAAGTCTAGTGGTCTATTAAAGGACTGGTGGTCATAGCCACAAGCCTCTGTCGCGGCTATTTTCTGGTTATGTTTTCGTCAACCTCATCAATTTAGTTTTGTGTCTTGCTATCTATAATCGACGGCAGGATGATTTTTATGCGTTTTTCATAAAATCCAAGGTTTATAAATTCTGTTTTTTTTTTTTCACAACAAATTGTGCATCAATAAGGAAGGCTATATTGGACTGATGTTTTTGATTTTGCAAATCTCGAGAGAGATTGGCTCCCAAAAGGCTACACAATGTTGACAATTTCCTGAACATTAAGAAATAACATAGTAGAGTGCTTTAAGTTGCTAGTTAATAGCCGTAAAGTGATAGCTGGGGATATTTTTGGCCTTCTCTTGTTTTTTTTTTCAAAAATCCCAAGGTTTGGAGCGTATTGGTGTGCTGTCTTTTTTGGAAGATCTGTTCTCATTTTTTTGACTTCTTGATGTCAATCGAAGTCAAATTAGAGCGGTGAACTTAGTGACGCTGGAGTAGTAAATGGAGCGAAAAATGATTAGGTTTGAGGCGTGGTTTTTCAAACTACTTTTCGAGTGGAGTGAGAAATTGGTGTTTGAACTGACTTTGGGAGCCATTTTTTCACGTGCGGCAATTTGACTTCTGTTTGCTGTGTTTTGTCTTGAGAATTTTTTTTCAAAAGAGATTTGGTTTTTAAATCCAAAAAATGATCGCATCACTATGGTACTATGAAGTTGCGGGCTCATAATGATTTTAAAAAAGTCAGAAACATCAAATATAACAGTATTTTGAGTTTAAATCAGTTTTTGTAGTAACGCGTCTGTCTTTTTCAACGTCCATCAGACGGTTTGTATAGTTCTTATGCGAGCTTCTGACGACATCCTAGTCCATTTGGTTCCAAATTTCAGAAAAAAATCCAATAAGTTTTCTGTTTCAAAATTGACCATAAATGTTCAATGGATTCAGTTCTGGACTACATGCTGGCCCCTTTTAGTACTTTGTACTATAATTCTTGAAAGCATTTGACGATCATCTTTGATTTTTTGATTTAAACTAAGGAGGATTATATTGCTGGGAAACGAGTTCTTGAAATTTTTTAAAATCCTGGTTTGTATTTCAGAAGTTCCAATGCCTAAACGTTCAGCTTTTTGGACAGCTAACAATGAATGGCCTTTTGCACTCCAAAATATAAGTAATCACTTGTCTGAACTCAATTTTTTTGTTTTTTTCCCCAAGAAATCGTCCTCCATTTCGGCGCACAATTCCGTCTCTGGATATGCCCCGAACCTGTTACTTTTTCGGAAACGTGTCTATGCGCATCTTAATGCTAGATGCACGTCTTATTGCATTTCTATGAACATCTGAACCTGATCTTGATAATTGCTTTTGTATTTAATTGCTCTAGAACGAAGTTTGAACCAATTATTAATAGCCACATAGCAATAGCTGGGGCTATTATTGGCCTCTTGGTTTGTTATTTCGTCGTCAAGATTTTTGTTACGACCATATGAGGTCACAATCACTTCAGATCAGCTTTTTGTTCATTCGTTCATGCAATTTCAACTGAATTTTGTTCGTAACGTCAATTTTCACCCTTGATGGAGCAAGCGTTTGTTCATTTGCGTGATTGTTTTTGGTCACGGGTGACTTACCTCACTCTCAAAAATGACTTCCTAACTCTGAAGCTGACTTTTCACTTTAATTCAAAGAGATAAGGTCAGGTGAGTGCTTGTCAGTCTAAATGAATGTTATTGGAAAGCAGCTAATAGAAGCAGCAATAATTTATACGGTTTCGTAATCAAAATATTTTATCTCAGAATTTAATAAAAAGAAATTTTTCTTTGGTCTGTTTCTGCTACTGTCTTTTTAAGACTGCAGATCTACGAAGCTATTGTGGCTTTTTTCTGGCAATCTGCCAGCTATTTTTGTAAAGTTGTATCTTTTTTCATGCATATTTTTCGCTTGGACGGTTTTTTCTAGAACATTATTAATAGCTGCCGTCAGCCTCTCAACTACTATTATTAAGGCGCTCTCCTTTTTACAATTCAAAGAATTTGAATTGTATTGGGGCGCTGCTTTTTTTAAGATCTGTTCACACATTTCATGATTTTTTAAGTCAAATTGGAGTAGTGATTTTGGTCAAAACGAAACAGGAATTGGAGCGAAAAAGCGAGTGGTTTTGCGGCGTAAAATTTTGTCGTTCTAATTTCAAAGTAGAGTGAGAACACGGTGTTTCAACAAAATTTTGCCCTCTCGCTAGTGGTTTTCTGTTCACATGCGGCAATTTCACTTTAATTTTTACTGTTTTTTCGATTTTGGGATCGGTTTTTTTCTAAATGGTTTTCCCAATCCATTCATGGTTCTTTCATAGCTTAGTTTTTTGTTTGAACGAAATTTCCTTTTCTCGTTAGTGGTTTTTTGTTCACATTGCGGCATTTTGATATTGATTTTCTGTTTTTTTATTCCGATTTTTTTGGAAATGGTTTTTCCAATTCACTCATTCCGTTCTGGGTCTAGTTTAGCCAATGAAAATTCTTCGAATTGTATTTCAAGACGTCCTGCTGTTTTTTAATTCGCTTTACCTTTTGATCACGTTTTTCGTTTTACTTAAGTCACAATTTTCATGCTTGAGTTCTGACTTACTTCACCCACTGTTTCAACTGAATGGATTTTAATTTCTTTCACGTATTGATTTACGCAATGAATACGGTTATAATCAAAAGAGCAATATCAAATGAAGCGGTATAAACATGTAAAGCCCGGCCATGAAGTCATAGTGCATTAGGTTATCAAAGTTCTTTAAAGCGATTGCTAGCTAGCATTAGTATTATGCTCAAGAGCCTTCAGTTTAGAAGCTGAATTAATTTTAATTTTGGAATCCAACGGAATATGGAGAATCTACACACCAAATGAGAACACTTGGACTCTTAGAAAAATTCTGTCAGTTTCTATCTCTCAAATTTCTTCATTTTCAATCCCAATGTGCGTCAAGCGGGTCAACGGTGGCTATTTTCCGGCAATTTGCTGGCTATGTTTTCGATTTCAATACTTGAGTGATTTTTTAGCGCTTGACTTCTTGATTTTTTTCTTGACCTGAATTGCTCTTATTGAGAAATTAATTTTGCGTTGCTAAAACAAAAGCGATTGTAAGCAAGGTGATACTGTGTAATTGCCGCAGTCTAGGACGCATGAGGTGGGCTCGAATCCTTCCCTTGTCGGATGTTTGTGCAGTTTATTTTGTCAATGAAAATTGGACATTTCGTATTGTAACAGCTGGAAAAACAAAAGAGCAAAGTGGTTGTTTTTTTCTGATCTAGCAGAGAAAATTAGAAATAACTCGCTTTTAAAACTTGGAAACTTTTCGATTTTTGGCCTTTGCGCTGATCAAAATTACTGAGCACAAATCACGCTTAAAGAGCAGCGCTATATAGCTCTTCGATACCAAAGTGTATGCTGTAGAGTAAGCGATATGTGCCATTATTTCTGTTATCGTTTTGCATTAAATTTTAATTTCATAAATTTTCGATTTTTTTCAACAATGTTTGGAATCAGGACTCATTAGGGGCTGGTCCACAATCGTTGAATCTGCGGTTTATCTATATTATGCTTTGATTATAGGCGGAGGATTCTTTTCACACCTTCGACCAATGAGATGGCACAGCGGAAGCAGCAGCTCAAAGTCCAGAAGTAATCAGCAAATTGATAAAACTGCATCTAGCAATATCTCATCAGCACCTGGTCAGCAATCGGCGCCAAACATTAGTTCGAGTAGCAAAAAATCAGGAAGTCGTGCACCGCCGCCTGTACCAGGTGGAAGCAATGTTCCTTCAGGTGGAACCAGTGGATTGGTTGTTGGAAGCAGCGGGCCAGAATTGATGTCGAGCATTTCTGTACCCGGTCCGTCGGTTCTGGCGCAATTGGAAGCTGTAAATGAGGAAAGGACGAAATTGTGGATGAAGGAAAAAGCAACACAATTCCTCAAAATGTATTCCACGCCTACTTTCCCCGTGCCTGTGGAAGTAAAGGCGGTAGACAGTGCTCTTGATCTTATGGAAACGTCATGCGATGGGTTCGAGATTTCTATTGGCATGAGAAGTGATAACACGCCTAGAAGCAGTTACGGCAGTAATACACTTGCGCAGCTAACATCCACTGCTAATAATATCAAGCGATTCGTCAGTTATATTAGCAATCCGAGAATAGCAAATGATAGTGCATTGATGGCCGACCATTCCTCTAATAAACAACCTGTAATTGAGCTTATTGGTACATTGAACAAAGTGTGTGAGCTATTAGGTAGTGGACAAGGTCAAGGTGACGCTTCGCCATTTGAAATCATGCAAAGTGGATTAGTGTCTGCTTTGTATCAGCTTCTGACTTTCAGTTGCCTCAATACGAAAGCAATTGCCGAACAAGGAGACCATGCCAGATCTGTAGCAGAATCTGGAATTGATCGCAGTGAACGATTGAAGGCTTTCTGTCACGTTTTCCTCAACTGCCCAGTAAGTTAATTGCTCTCAAACAAAGTTTGTAGCAATTATATTAATCATGTGGTCTTTTTTTAATGCGGTTTTTCGCGCTTGACCAATTTTTCGTCTGACCCATTTGACTTTTCGTCCTCAAAAAGGGGATAAACAGGTAGCGCCGAGCATTAGAGCCTTACTAGTCTCTAAGTATGTGATTCGCCGAAACTTTTGAGGATTTCACCGCCCTTCACAATTTCAGGGTGTGAAGGGCTGCTCTAAATCTCAAAAGTTTGAACCCCCCTCACTCTGACCCCTCAGCGACACCCCAAGCCCCTGTCCATCCTCCTCCAACGATTTGGACCCCCCTCTCGTCGAACTTGCAGCTTTCCACGACCCTACCAACCCCCCCCCCCCCCCCCCCCCCGAGCAATTCGCCTGACGTTAGTTGGTTATGTTTAATAGCTA
Source organism: Convolutriloba macropyga (assembly GCF_964194025.1). NCBI lineage: Eukaryota > Metazoa > Xenacoelomorpha > Acoela > Convolutidae > Convolutriloba > Convolutriloba macropyga. Next base: position 26,586,597 of record NC_134482.1, on the reverse strand, counting down.
CGATAGCGAGCTATTATTGGCCCTATCTTGTTTTTTTTTACAATTCAAAGAATTTTAATTATATTGGGGCGCTATTGTTTTACGACCCGAAGAGGAGTCATGTTTAATAGCCGCAATGTGATAGCTGGGACTCTTTTCGGCCTTCGTTTTTTTAAATTTTATCAACATTTTTGTTACGATCATATGACGTCACCATCACTTCAGATCTACTTTTTGTTTATTCGTTCATGCAATTTCAACTGAATTGCGTGCGTGACGTCATTTTTGATTCTTGGTGGAGCTAATTTTTTGTTCTTTCTCGTGATAAAGTTTTTGGTCACACTTGATTTACATCACTCTGAAAAATGACTCCCTTTATCTGAAATTGACTTTACTTTAAATCAAAGAGATAAGGTGTAATCAGTGTGTGTCACCCTAATTGAATGTTATTTGAGTGCAGCTAATAGAAGCAGAGATAAGTTGTAGATTTTTAATCAAGATCTTACATCTCAGCATTTAAGAAAAAGAATTTTGTTTTGGTCTGTTTCTTACTTTTTTTTGAGAATGCAGATCTACGAAGCTATTGCGGCTATTTTCTGGCAATCTACCAGTTATGTTTTTAATAGCCGCCCTCATCTTCTCAGCCGGCTATTATAGCGCTCCTATTTTTTTTTTACTTCGTCGAATAAAAAAATGTTTCGCTTTACCTCATTTTGCCGCCTTTTCAACATTTTGCGTGAAATCTTTTTGACTTCTCTAGGCTAGTTTCTCTCTTCTCTCATTCTGCTAAAAGTGAACTTGAACATCAGCTGCTCAGCAAAGCAATTCAAAATGAACAGAGTCAGTATAAAAATTGAAGTCAGAAATAGAAACGGGATAAACCCATAAAGCCCAATTTTAGATGCCCGCTATTTGAACGTCGTTCCTATAAGTCTTATTCACCATCTCTAATGCTTATTGTTATTGATAGTAGCCCCTGTAGCCTCTCTCTAAGAAACAGAAGTATGTTCAACTACGAAATGCCATCAAATTAAATCGGACTTAAAAAATGTTTTTGTACAAAATTGTTTTTTTTTTTCAATATCTTCTGTTATTTCAATCCCAATCATGCTTATTGGAATCAGCGGCGGCTATTTTCCGGCAATCTGCCGGGTATGTTCTTAATTTCGCGCAACCTTTTTATCAATTTTTCGTTTACATTCGTCACAATTTTCACGTTTGACTCGTGAATTACCTCACTCACTGTTTCAACTGAGTGGATCCCGTGAGACCCGTGGTCTTTTTATGCGATTTTTTTGCTTGACTCATTTTATTGTCTGGCCCCTTTTGATTTTTCGTCCTCAAAAACGGGATATGCAGGTAACACCTGGAGGGCATTAAGTTCTCTAGGGCCTACGGTTTTCTAGTTTACAAGTTAACGAGTAACCGCAACTGTTTTGGAGACATTTATAGCATGAAATGAGATTGTTTACCCCCGCCCCCTCCCACATCGGCTTTTTCAAATCAGTTTTTTTTTGTTTTTGACTGATTTTTTCCGCGGCCTAAAGTGGATTTTATTTTCTCTATTATATTACCCAGGTTTTTTTTGTAGAATCATTTCTGCCCATTTGAAGTAAACCTTGAATTTTCATATGCAATAATCAGCTATTTTTAACGTTTTTCTGTTCTGAAAGCTCTTTGTGTTTGTGTATCCGTATCCAAATATTAATGGTATTGGGGTAAATTTGGAACTGACATTGGTTTTTCTAGAAGTCTTCTGCCTGTTTCTTCTGTTTGTGCTTTTTTGATTGGTCTTCCTTGTGTAATCGGTAATAAAGCGAGACTTGAAAAGAGACAGTTTTCAATGCTATGCTCAAAACACATGGTGGGACTGTCCAAAATCTAGAGAATATTTTATTTAAAAACTTACTGGATTGTCTCATTCTTTCCTTGGTTTTCAATGGTTACATGGTTTCTCCTTCCCTCGATCATGTGATAGTGGTTTGCTAATAAACTAAGTGTATCTAAAGATCTCTTGTGAGCAATCGTTTACGTGTCGCAACTTGTAAAGAAGTATATTAGTTTTGGCTTTATTCGTTTTCGTGTTTTTCTTCGTTATGTGTTCTCTAGGAGAGTAGTTGGCTGTTGGTCTAAGTAAAAGTTCACAATGATTCATTTCAGGAGTCCTCTGGCCATGTTTTGGTGACATCTGTTCACACATGGTTTTAAAAGTTATTTTGGAGTGATCATTTTGGTAACGCCGTTTCAAGAAGTGGAGCGATAAGGCGGCTGGTTTGCGGCGTTAAGTTTTTCTACTCCAGTTTTAAAGATGAGTGAGGAAATGGTGTTTCAACAAAAGTTCGCTTTCTCGATTGTGATTTTTGTTTATATGGTTTATGTGCAGTGGTTCTACATGTCTTTTTTACTTTTGCAAATTTCTTTTGGTTTTTTTCTGATCGACTTTTTTCCAAATCGGTTAGCATTCTAGCTTTTTGTTTAGTCAATGAAGAGTCTTTTAATTGTTGTTCAGGACTTGTCCTGCTTTTTTATTTCGTTGTCAAAAATGTTTTACGACCATATGACGTTACGATCACCTCAAATTTGCATTTTTTACATTCATGTAATTTCGACTGAATTGAATTCGGGACGTCATTTTTTGTGCTTGTTAGGGTTTTTGATCACACGTGACTTTTCTCAAAAACAATTTTTCGCACTTTCAAAATGAGTTCACTACTTTAGTTCAAGAAGATAAGAGCAACTGAATGTGTCACGCTAATTCAAGGTTATTTGAGATCAGCTGATAGAGGCAATTTTTCGCTTGATCATTTTTTGCCCTCTGGTTTTAAAATTTCGTCCTCAAAAACCGGCTAAAGAGGTAAAGCACGGAGGGCATTAAGTATCTGAGCAGCTGTCTTTGAGCTTTACTAGTCTCTATGTGTACAATTCATCGAAGCTGCTGAGAAGATATAAAATAATTGTGATAAGGGCAAATTTATCCGGTTCGGAGTCGCCTCCTCACTGCTTTAGCTATCGTTAAAACCTGGAATATTTGAAATTCGGATGTAGTTTAGCAGACGGATTTGCATTAACTTATAAAAACTATCTTAGCTGAGATTAAAGCGATTTTTTAATGTTCGATTCTTCTATCTGCACAGTATAGATGCGAAATTCTATTTATTGTACAGACACGTGGTAGCTACTGTTTAAATTGTTTATAGGAACCAGATAATGACTTCATGCCCGTTCAATTTGACGTTGGAACACCCCTGATTAAAGCTTCATCCCAGAAGAGCAACAATTACTCGCCACCAAGCTCAGTTGCGGCTCTTGCAGCTGACAACAACAACGACGGTGTCTGTGCTCTTAAAACTCTGGTCACTAAGTTGGTATCATGTGTGCAACAATTGGAACAGTTTGCAGTTAAATTGACGGACTTGCAGTCGATCATGGGACCAGATTTGTTCCCGTTTTCATCCCATCTTTCTCTCTCGCTTGCCCACGCGTCGCACCCGGCTGCAGCTTTAATGTATGGATCAGGTTCTAATTCCTCTCTGACGTCAATTGGGAGTGTGGGGGGAAGTAACGGGAATAGCAACTCGGCTTCTGCTGCAATTAAGTTCTTCAACACTCATCAGCTGAAGTGTATGTTGGAACGACACCCTCTGTGCTCAAAGAATGGTGCTAAACAATGGAAAGGTTAGTTGCAATAAGAATCTTTAGTTTTCAAGCACCATTGCCAAGTGTTTTGCCAAGAGATTGGGATTCTTAGTTATATTGTAACGACGCTTGTGATGCGCGTTTGAGAATGTTTAGTGGTCGAATTTCGGACTTGTCCATAATACTGAATCACATTTTTTTTTAGTTTGGAGGTCAATGTTGCACGATGAAAGCAACTTTATGATTGCAACTTCTGCTAAACGTCGTTGGTTAAAGCGGCGAGTTTGGTAAAGAACTATAAAAAGTAACAAAGGCTCTCAGCTTAAGATGTAACGCAGATTGAGATGGAGTTCTTTTTATGTACCCCCACGCACAATTTGCGGACAGGTTGAAAAGAGCTTACCTAGCGTACCGTCTAAGGTTGCTGAAATAATTTGTTCTAATTACTGCTAGAGAACAGAAAATTCCTTCACGTAGAGTTCGGTTCAGGACAAATTGATTTGAGACATTTCGACTCTTTGAATCTAATTATAACCTGGTAGTCCACTTCCCGAAATAATTGAATCTTCAGTTTCTCAATGATGCGGTACTATAAAATGGATTTTCTTCTAAGTATTTATTTTCAGGAGGTGCGGTGAAGATAGATCCTCTTGCCCAGATGCACTCGGTTGAGAAGTTCCTTATAGCCAAAGGTCTCCTGGGTGGTTCAAGCAGTAGCAGTCGCGACCGAGATCGAGGATCCAGCAATCGCCACTCGGCCTTGTCCTTCGATTCCTCGTCCGGAATCGGAGGAGGGGGTGATCAGGAGATGTTCGATTCCGAAGACGACGAAGAAGAGGAAGCTAATGATCTCTTGTTGGCAATGTTGACTGGTGGGAGTACTGCTGGTGGAAGTAGTAGAAGAGATACAGGTGGCGGCAGCCGATACGCTGGATCTTCCTCGCATATTTCTGGCGGCCAACACAGGTACTGAACCAAATATATAAGCTATCCCTTTCATATGTAGCTAGATTATCAATAGCCGCAATGCGATAGCGAGGCTATTAATGATCTCATCGTAAGTTTTTTTTACAACTCAAAAGAATTTTTAATTGCTCTCAAACGAAGTTTGTAGCAATTACATTAGTCCTGTCGTTCTTTTTTATGCGATTTTTCGCTTGAACGATTTTTCGTCGGACGCTTTTGACTTTTCGTCCTCAAAAACGGGATAAACAGGTAGCGCCCAGCGGGCATTAAGTGCTCTTAGAGCCTTTCAGCTCTATTTCAGCTCAAACTGTTTTGGAGACTTATACTTATGGTGTGAAGGGCGGTTCTTAGACATTGAGGCACCTCCCCCCTGTTGACCCCCACCCCCACTATTGCCTCCACCCCCCCGCGCTGTTGCCCCCCAACGCAGTGTTGGCCCCCCTCAGCCCTCGGTGCACCCCCCCCCCCCCCCCCCGTGGCTAGCTACTAACAAAGGCAACCGCTCGCCGGTCGTTTGAAAGCAATTCGCCCGACGTTTTGATTGGGTACTAAAACTTTTTATAGCTGCGAAGCTGTAAGCTGAGCGTAGCTATATTGCGGTGCTCTTGGTTTTTTTTGTTTCGTCGTCTGACGCTTTATTTTCGTTTTACATTTGTTCTAGAACATTCTGTCTCGTCACTGCTTAAATGGCTTTTTCGCGCTTGATTTCACGCTTTCTGCGTGACCTAAATTGCGGTTATTCAGAAACAGAATCTGTTCCTAAAACAAAGTTGATTGTAAGAAAACAGATTGTATGGGCCGACAGCCGAGTGGTTAAGGCGACTGGCTGTTAATCCGGAGATCGCCCGTTCGAGACGCGACAGGGAAAGTTTTTTTGCACCCAAAAACAACCTCCTTTAAAATAAACTTGTAAGTTTTATAGGCGGCGGCGATAACTTATCAACTCACTTCTGTATCTTTTTCCATCTGTATTTTACGGCACGCAAGTCTATTTCGCAGCTATTCCGGCAATCTGCCGGCTATGTTAAACTTGTTGATTCTTAAAGGGAGTTTTACGCTAGCTTGAAGAGTTTTCAACTATTTAGCTGGGTTTTTAGACTAATCTAGCAATATTTTGGGTATTTCATCTTTTCTTTGCATTTAGTGTAAACTGAACTGATGGCTAATGTTCCCAGATGGTTATATTACGAAATCAAATAGTTTCCTTTGGTATCAAGCATTTTTCTTTGAAGTTTGACGTTGAAGTTTGTTTTGTTTTTCTCCATATCTTTCAAAATTGCTAGATTATTATTAACTGCTTATTTTTGTGCGGTTCATTTAATGGTCTTGATTTCATGGAACTAAATTTTTTTTGTATACGTGCTTTTCTTATATGGAAAATAAATAAATTCTTCTAATTTTGTTGGCTAAACTAATGTTTTACTAATTTTTGTTTAGTTCATCATTTCTGTCTTTGCTTTTATACGTTCTGCCGGTAGTTAATTTTTATTTGATCTGCTAGTTGTTTTTGACGAAAATTATTCGAGTAGTTCATGGAATTATTCTCGTTTTTTCTAGTGAAAGAGCAAAGAACGGAATTTCAGTGAATGAGTAAAGTTTGAAAAAATTGTTGGTGGATAAACTCGAAGAGCTGAGAAAAGGGAGTTGGTTTCTTGTTCATATCTTTTCAAGCCGTGCGAGAAATGTCGTGAAACAATTTGCGCTAATCAAGATAATTTTTTTTAACGTGTGGAATTTTAAGCTCACTTTGGTTATATTTGAAGGATTTTAAACTGTTTTGCTGTTTTTTGTTATTTTGCGGTTTTGGGGCCCATTGTTGTTTGGTTGCTTTTATTGTTAATTGATCTGAAGTCGAACGCTGCTTTCATTTTCTTTTACGAATTGCGCTGTTTTTGGTACAAAACGTACAAATATGAACCGAAAAGTCTTAAATCGAAATTGAGTGAAGAATGTTTCAAAAAGTTGTTCTGGCGAACGAATTGGAACTGTAGAAAAGGGATTGGTTTTTGTTATTCATACCTTTCGAAACATAGCGAAAAATTGTTTTTTTTTTGTTTAGCGAGCTGTTTTCACGTGCTGCTTTTTAGTGTTTTTGTTGTTGTATTTTTGTCTGAAAAGTTTTTGTAGACTAAATTTGCAATTTTCAGGCTATTTTGATAGCGTTTAAAGTTTGTTTTTCGTGGGGAATTTTGCGCTAGTTTGAGGGTTTTTGATTATTTTACGGGTTTTTAATACATTTTAGCAATATATGAGACACTTAATTTTTCTTATTGCGTTTATTGTAAACTTAACTGAAGGCTTATGTACCCAGATGGTTTTATTGATAAATCGTCTAATTTCCTTTGGTATATAGCATTTCTTTTCTATGAAGGTAGAGAAAATTGAAATTGGTATGTTTTTCTCCATTTCTGTTAAAGTTGTGAGCCTGTTATCAATTACTTAATTCTGTGCTGTTCATTTAATAGTCGTGATTGTATGGAACCAAGTTTTTTTGTATTTTTATTTGTATATGAACGGTAATTGAATTTTTCAAGTTCGTTGGCTAAATTAGTTACAATATTTTTGCTGAGGATTTTTATTTTCTTTGCTTTGATGTGTTCCACCGTTAGATACTGGTTAATTGCTCTCAAACGAAGTTTGTAGCAATTATATTAGTCCTGTCGGTCTTTTTTTATGCGATTTTTCGCTTGACCGATTTTTCGTCTGACGCTTTTGACTTTTCGTCCTCAAAAACGAAATAAACAGGTAGCGCCCAGCGGGCATTAAGTGCTCTTAGAGCCTTCCAGCTCTGTTTCAGCTCACACTGTTTTGGAGTCTTATACTTATACTTATGGTGTGAAGGGCGGTTCTTAGAGGTTGAAGACACCCCCACTGTTGACCCCCCTATTGCCCCACCCCCACCGCGCTGTTGCCCCCCCTGCTCCCCCCATCCGTGGCTAGCTACTGAGGAACAACCGCTTGCTAAAAATGCAAATTTATACTTTTGCAATTTTTTTCAAGCTTTTTGAAAATTTTTGACATTTTTTGATTTTTATCAGCCCTAGTTGTCAAAGAACCTCCTCTGGGATTTGATAATAGGTTACTGCATGGTTTCTAGTGGTAATGGAATGGTTTCAACATTTTAGCATCACTGCATGGTTACTGCATGGTTTTGTAGTGGTAATGGAATGGTTTCAACATTTTAGCATCACGAATTTTAAGCAATGTTTTGACAAAACGTGCAATTTCAAATTTTTTGACAGTTTTTTTCCCTTAGTCAGGTCTTTCCAGACCCAGGGGCCAAAAACATTCCAAGGGGGTTGATAATAAGTTACTGACAAATTTTTAATGACCATGGAATATCTTTTCAACTTCTTAATGTCACAAATTTTAGCAATTTTTTTTGATAAATTTGCTTTTTTCAAGCTTTTGAATTTTTTTTCTAGTTTAGATTTTTTTCGGCCTCAAGAGCCAAGGAACCGCATTTTGACATTTATACTCATTATTCAGATTTTTTGAACCTTAAAGGTCAGAATGCCTCCGTTAGGGTTTGGTAATAAGGTACTGGAATATTTTTGTTGTCATGGATTAATTTTTATTTTAATATCACAAGTTATAGCAATTTTTTTAACAAAACTTTCAATTTTAGATTTTTTCGCAAATTTTTTATTCATTTCTTAAGTTTCTCTAGCCTCAACGGCCACGGAACTTCGTCTAAGCTTTGATAAAATATTACTGCATAGTTTAGAGATCTAATGAAATGTTCTTCAAGATTTTAAAATCACGAATTTAAGCAATTTTTTAAAATAATTGCAATTTTTCATGTTTGATTTTTTTCCGGCAACAAAGGTCCTCGAACCTCCTCCAAGGTTTGATAATAAGCTGCTGCATAGTTTCCAGAGTTATTGGGAAGTTGATAAACCTTTTTTATGACTCCAGTTTTAGTAATTTTTGGATAAAATTTAAACTTTTCAAATTTTTGGAAAAATTGTATGTTCCAAGTGTATGGATCTTTATGAGCCTGTGAATCTCTTTCTGGCTTGAAACAAGGATACCAGATAGTCTCTTGAGACATTGAATTGGTTCTTAAGATATTAATGTCTTGCGTAATGTCATCATCTTCTTTGCGTAATGACATCATCTCTGATCCTCATTATCAACGAGTTATAGTTGAAATGTTTTTTATCATAACCGATCAACAGGCAGTTTTTAGGAAACCATTGTTAATTGCTCTCAAAAGCAATTTGTTGCAAATTTATTGACCCTGTTTGCCTTTTATGCAATTTTTCGCTTGGCCGATTTTTCGTCTGACCCATTTGACTTTCGTCTTCAGAAACGGGATAAAGATGTAGTGCCCTGAGGTCACTAAACCCTGGCTAGCTGTTGACGAAGCCAACCGCTCGCCGGTCGTTTGAGAGCATTTCGCTCGATGTTAGTCAGTTATGTTTTGAAGTGTTAGTTTTTGGTCATATTTGCAGGTTTTTCAACTATTTCACCGATTTTTATGCTATTTTTGCGGTTTTTGGCGCATTTATTACGAATTCAGCCTTTTAGGTAAAATTATGAACCGAAATTATAAACCGAAATTGAGGGAGTAAATAAAGTTTCAGAAAGGTGTGTTGGCAAACAACTTGGAATATTTTAGAAAAGGTTTTGGTTTTTGTTGTTCATACCATTTGAAACAGAGCGAGAAATTAAGTTTTTGATGAATGAGCTAATTTTTTAATTCACGTGTTGCTTTTTAATATTTTTTGTTTGGTTTTGTCTTAATAGTTTTTGTAGACTAAATTTGCAATGTTCAGGCTGTTTTGATTGAGTTTTAAAGTTTTTTTGATCTTTTAGTTCTTTTTGATCCTTTTTTTTTCAACTATATTTACGGGTTTTTGATGCCTTTTTGTAATATTTGATCCATTTCCTTTTTCTTTTCGCATTTATTGTCAACTGAACTGAAGGCTAATGGTCCCTGGTGGTTTTATTGCAAAATCAACTAATTTCCTTTGGTATAAAGCATTTTTCTACGAAGTTTGGCAAAAATGAAAATTGTTGTTCTACATTTCTTGTGAGCTTATTATTAATTGCTGCATATTGTGCAATTCATTTGTTGGTCTTTATTGCATGTAACGAAGGTTTTTCGTATATGTACTTCTAAATGAAAAGTGAATTAATTTTTCTAAATGTGCTGTCTAAATTAATTTTTCAACCAATTTTTTCTTTGTTTTGATTCGTTCTATCGGTAGTTACTGGTTATTTCAAATGCTAGTTTTTTTTGCCAAAAATAGGTTCGAGTCGTTTCTGCAGTTCTTCCGGCTATTTTTTTGAGCAAGCAAAAAGACAATGAGGGAGTTAATAAAGTTTAAAAAAAATTGTGTTGGCGGATAATTTAAAAGCTGAGAAAAAGGTTTTGGTTTTTCTGTGCATACCTTTCTAAGCCGATTGAGAAATGTTTCACTAATCGAGCTATTTTTTATTATTAACATGGGGATTTTTCAAGCTCATTTTAAATGTTAAAAAACTAGCAGGTAATTGTAGAGTAAAATGATAGTATTCAGGTTGCTTTGATGGTGTTTTGATACTTTTGGTAATTGAATGGAGTTTTACGCTAATTTGAAGGTTTTTCAACTGTTTTGCGGATTCTTAATGCTGTTTTATCAATGTTTGGCCCACTGTTGCTTTGTTGTTTTTATGTCGGCGAACAGTTCCGAAGATTGCAGAAAAGGGTCTAGTTTGTTCGGACGTTTTGAAACAGAGTGAGAAATGAAATGGTAACTTGTTGATGAATGAGCTAATGTTTTTCTATTCACGTGCGGCTTTTTCATGCTTTTCTTTTAGGTTTTTAGGTTTTAGCGCGTTTCTTGGACTAGAGTAATAATATTTAGGTTGCTTTAATAGCGTCTTAATTCGGTTGGTAATTAAAGGCAGTTTTGCGCTAATCTGAAGACTTTTCAACTATTTTGCAATTTTTTTTGCTTTTTAATGTAATTAAACTGAAGTATAACGCTAGCATTCATTTGCTTTCAAAAATTGAGCAACTTTTTTTTGGTACAAAGCAGTTTTTTCTAAGTTTTGACAAAAAAAATTGAATGGTTTTCTTTATCAAAAGTTTTTCCATCTTGTTTCTGTTTTTTTTTGTAAGAACTTTGTCTGAGCTTTTGGTTTAAATTTTTTTCGATTAAGAGGTTTGAATAGGATATAGTAATAATTTTAGGCTCGTTTTTAATTGCTCTTGAACGTAGTTCATAGCAATTATTGTAAACGTGTGTCTTTTATGACAAATTTTCGCTTGACAATTTTGACTTTTCGAGTGACTTTTACACCCTTGACTTTTTGCATTTTGCGTGATCTAAAATTCTCTCTCAATCACAATTTCAAGCAGCTGAACTCAATTGGCGGCAATTTAATACTAAAAGTCAAATGAAAAGTGCGCCGAAACTGGTGTCATTTTTTACTTTAAATCTTAATAGTGGTATATGTTAACCTCTAATGTGGTTATTTGAAGCCCACTATAGAACTTCTTAGTCCCATTTAGGCTCCTCCTCCCCCCACCGACTGAAGCAGGCTGCAATTGAATAGAGCTCCCACTAGTCGTTCAAGAGTAGTTCTTCCGATGTTTAGTCGGTTATGTTTAATAGCCGCACAGCGATAGCTGGGGCTATTATTGGCCTTCTCTTGGTTTTATTTCGTCATGATGTTTGTTACGACCATATGACGTCACAGCCACTTTTTTTTCATTCGTTCATGCAATTTCAAATGAATTGCATGTGTGACGTCATTTTTCGCTCTTAGTGGAGCGTGTTTTTTTGTTCATGCGCGTGATTAAATTTTTGGTCACACTTGATTTACCTCACTCTCAAAAATGACTTCCTCAATTTGAAATTGACTTTTATTTACTTTAATTCAAAGAGATAAGGTCAAATTGGTGTGTGTCACTCTAAATGAAGGTTATTTGAGGTCAGCTAATAGAGGCAGCAATAACTTATACAGATTTTTAATCAAAATATAACAGATCAGCCTTCAATGAAAAGACGAATTTTTTGTGGTCTGTCTTTTTTACTGTTTTTTTAGACTGCCGATCTACGAATCTATTGCGGCTATCTTCTGGCAATCTGCCAGCTATGTTTATAGAATGTTGATTTTAAGCTATTCGGATCATGTTTTGGCCATGGTTTTGTAATCGCATTCAGTCGAGAAAGTGTTGATTCAGTTGAAAAATTTTGTAAGCGATCTGATTTTCTTGCTCAGAAATGGATGTTTCGAACAGTTATTTTGGTTTGATTTTTTTTCGGTTAAGAGGTTTGAATAAGATCTAGTAATAATTGTAGGCTCGTTTTTATAGAATTTTGAAGTTTATTGGGTAGTGAATGATTTCTGTTGTTATTAAGTTTTTCTACTGCTATGCGGTTTCTTAGCAATTTTTGCTCATTTTGTTCTACTTTTGACGGGAGTTCAATTAAGCCTTTGGCCTGAAGGAATTTTTTGTTACCGATTCATCGAAGTTCTGTTGAAATAAAAAAACAATCGAGAAATGTTCCTATCATTTTTGCCAATTTCCAGTTTTTTCCAAAATAGAGGAGTTTGTGAGCTTATGATCGCTTGCTGTTGTGTTTTTGATCACTTCAATTATTAATATTGCATAGAAGTGGTTCTTCTTTTTAGGTGCTCTTTTATATTTTATAAAGAAGTAATTGAACTTTTCTAGTTTTTTTTACTTCAGTTTGTATGGCTTTTCATTAGTTGACTTTATTTGTTATTTTACTTATTTGAATAGTTCTTATAGGTTCCATTGAAAGGTTAGTTTGGTGTCAGAGATGACTTTCGTTTCGGAATTCTTTCGGCTATTTTTTGGGCTAATTTTTTTGGGCAACTGAGATAGTAAAGAAACCGGAAGTTTTTCAAGTGCACAGGATGCAAAGGTTACTGGTTGCGCGTATTTTCAAGGTGAAAAGCTTTTTCCTTGAAATTGTTTTTAGCACAAAATTATGCAGTTTTTCACGTATTTCTTTGTTTTTGAAGTTTTGTTTAATGGATCTCCAATCCTTCCGTCAAAGTTCATGAAAGCTTTGTGCAAGATAGAATTTCTGTTAATTTCTGTTTTTGGAAGTATCTGTTTTGGTAATGCCAACAAAACAAAAATTATTGAATATTGCATAGGTTTTGATGCATGATAGTATCAATATATTTTAAGGACATTAGCTACAAGAACTTATGATGCAATCATTTTGCTTGTAGGTTGCATGTTGGCTGCTTTCTGGATGTTTGATAGACGAAATTTGTTTTTGAGGCCACAAGTATTGGGAAATTAAAGATTTCAAGTGCCTGTTGTCATTTATTTCAAGTTTTCGATTTTTTTGTCTTTTTCATACCTTCTGAGCTGAAGTTGTCAATCGACTTTGTTTGAACTAGAGGCTGCATTCGTGCGTTTAATTTAGCGAATCTTCAGTTTTTCAAATATCTCTTTTAATAGTATCAAACATTTATTTTACCTGTCTGATGCTCTTTTATAGGTCCAGCACGATTTGTCGTATTTGGCAGGTTTTCTAATTTTGTAATTAATAGCCGTCGTCAGCCTCTCAACGGCAATTATTTAGGCGCTCTCCTTCTTTTTAATTCGGTTTACCTTTTTATCACGTTTTTCGTTTTACATAAGTCACGACTTTCACGTTTAACTTCTGACTTCCCTCACTCACTGTTTCAACCGAATGGTTTTTAAACCCATTAACTCAATGAATTGCGCCAGATAGTTAGTACAGTCAAGGTCAAGAGTAAAATTAATCGAGATGGGTCATTAAGTCATTAGGAATTAGGTTATCAAAGTTCCTTAGAGTTTTTGCTAGCTGAAATTGGTATTAACTAAATAGCTTTCAGTTTAGAAGCTGAATTAAGTATAGTTTCAGAATCCAACTGAAACTGCACGCCGAGTTAGTACACTTTTTGACACTGAAAAAAAACGAAAAAAATTCGGTTAATTTATCTCCTTTTTTATGTTTCAATCCTGATGTGCATCAAGCGCCAACGGCGGTTATTTTCCGGCAATCTGCCGGCTATGTTCTTACATTTTATTAATATTTTTAAAAAGACTGGCAATATCCCAAATATACCTACAATTTTGAATGCTATTTTTAGATAAGTATAACGAAGTGTTTTCTGTCTGTTTGAATTGTCAGCATGTGGTCTGCTGGTCAGGTCAGAGTTTTTTTCTTTATTCAGTTTTTATATGTCCTGCTATGTTTTAAGATCTCTTCATCTTTTTTTCTACTTTTTTTATGAACGTGATATCAAATTTTAGTTGTGATTTTAGTTACATTAGAGTAGTAACAGGGGCGAAAGAGTGAGTGTTTTTATGGGCTCAATCTGGTTCAAAGAACCTTTAAAGTGGAGAGAGAATTTGGTGCTTGAAGAGATTTTTGTTTTTTTTTACAACGATTGGTTTCGACTTCTTGATTCGTTCTTTTTCTCTAAAATTTCTGCATGAACGATTTTAGGGGATACATGTCTTCTAATAATGCAAAGCTGCAGTTATTTATACGCCTCGAAAGGGAAATTGTAGTTTTAAAGTCATCTGTTGCAGGGAAATTCATTTTGTTTTGTAGGTTTTCACCATCACATAGTATTGCTAATGAGAAATCTCATTTGCTCCTTTATGAGTGTTTTTGTAAGCTTTTCATTTGTTTCTATTCTTATCTAACTGCTTTCAAATTTTGATGCGATTTGTTCCCAAAAAGGATTCTGATTTCTTGGGTTTTGCTGTTTTGTCAAATAGTGTCATCAATGACAGGTTTCATTGACTCTCTAATTAGTATTTTTGGAATCGATTTAGGTTGTTTTGTGATCTCACTTTTTAAAGTTAATTGATTGATTTGTTGGCTTGTTCTCATATTTGTAGTTCTTGTTTATCAGCCGTTAAGTCTAATTAATAGCTGATCTGATTTGTTTTCTAATGTTTCTTACTTTCTATTTATTGGTTTCAGTTGATTGTTGCAGCTTTTTGTTGGCCGTGTTACCATTATTTTTTAAAACAGTTTTGGGAATTTTGATCGTTGCGTGCTTTTGTTGTTACTTTTGGCAGGCGTCACCTCATATGATCTCTTCTATAAAATTTGATTTCTGAGAGGCTGGATTTATCCATTAATTGAAACATAAATATTAATGTAAGTATTTTGTTGACAAATAGAACAACATTTTAAACTTCTGTGATATTTGCTCTTCGTATGTATTTTTATATGATTGGTTTCAATCAAAAGGTCTTCTTTTAAGAAGAGCGATAATCTGACCTTCAGCTTGTTCAATTCTTTGAATTATAATTAAGTACTTGTATTGCTATGTTTTTTAAATTCGTAGTGTCCGTCAATTTTTCTTCCGACCATATGACGTATTCATTTTCAGTGAATTTTATTTGCAGGATGAAATTTTAGCGAGGGGCTTTTTACATGACCAATTTGACTAGACGTGCCTTTTTTAAATGTTCAGAATCTAAATTTGATTCGTTTTAAACTAACTATTCTTTTTATAGCTGTGAGGCTGTAAGCTGAGCGGAGCTATATTGGGATGCTCTTGGTTTTTACAATTCAAAGAATTTGAATTGTATTGGGGCGCTGTCTTTTTTTAAAGATCTGTACACATATTTTATGATTTTTGAAGTCAAATTGGAGTAGTGATTTTGGTCACGCCGAAACATGGAGCGGAGCGAAAAAGCAAGTGCGGCTTGAATTTTTTTTGCTCTAATTTTAAAGTAGAATGAGAAAACGGTGTTTGAACAAAAATTCGCTTTCTCGCTAGTGGTTTTTTGTTCACATGCGGCAATTTCACTTCGATATCTACAATTTTTTTTGAATTTTTTTTCGCTCGATTTTTCAAATGGCTTTCCCACTCAATTCACCGCTCCTTCTCGGCGTAGTTTTTTGTTTGAAGCAAATTTCTCGCTAGTGGTTTTTTTGTTGACATGCGGCTTTTTGACATTGATTTTGTTTTTTTTCTGATTTCTTTTATCTGATTTTTTAAAATGGTTTTCTCAATTCACTCATAGTCCATTATACGTCTAGTTTTTCTGTTTAGTCAATGAAAATTCCTTGCTTTGTACGTCAGGACTTGTCCTGCTATGTTTTTTTGTTTCATCGTCTGACGCTCTTTTTCGTTTTACATTTGTTCACACGGCAGAGCTGAAAAAGTCAAATTTTCTGAATTACTTCTCACTAACGGCGTTTGCGCGCGTCACATCATTTCTCATTCTCTCTCTAGCAAAGGTTTTGAGATCATTTGCGTGATTTGATTTTAATCATACGTTACTTACCTCACTCAATAAAATGACTTCTGCACTTAAGTTTAATTTGAATTAGTTTAAGGTCAAAGGAATTTAATATGCAGTAAAGGTCCCTAATAAAAGGCTTCTGCGGAATGAATGTTAACAAGCTTTATTAATTTGTCGCTGAATGTTTTTTAGTCTAGTTTTTTGAGCGGCGTCGATTTTGTTTTCAGTTTAGATCTGTATCTTTTTCTATCTCTATTATATGGCACGCAGGTCTATTCTTTCGCAGCTATTCCGGCAATCTGCCGGCAATGTTAATGCGGTTTTTCGCGCTCGACCAATTTTTCGTCTGACCCATTTGACTTTTGGTTCTCAAAAAGGGGACAAACAGGTAGCGCCGAGCATTAGAGCCTTACGCCTTACTAGTCTTTAAGTATGTGATTCACCGAATCTTTTGAGGATTTCACCGCCCTTCACAATTTCACGTCATATTTCATTCTCACTTGAGCGAGTTTTTTTATTCGTTCGCGTAAATTTTGGGCCAAACTTGACCTATCTCACTCTCAAAAACGACTTTTCTTTAATTCAAGGAGATTAGGTAAACTGAATGCGTGTCACTCTGAATCGAGGTTATTTGGGAGCAACAAAGAGAAGCATCGATGAGTTATACAGATTCCTGGTCAAAATTTAACATCTCAGCAATTAATAAAAGATATGATTTTTTTTGTTTTTATTATAGCTGCGAAGCTGTAAGCTGAGCGAAGCTATATTGCGGTGCTCTTGGTTTTTTACAATTCAAAGAATTTGAATTGTATTGGGGCGCTGTCTTTTTTTTTTAAGATCTTCACACATTTTCATGATTTTTGAAGTCAAATTGGAGTAGTGATTTTGGTCACGCCGAAACAGGAAATGGAGCGAAAAAGCGAGTGGTTTTGCGGCGTGAATGTTTTTCGCTCTAATTTTAAAGTAGAGTGAGAAAACGGTGTTTGAACAAAAATTCGCTTTCTCGCTAATGGTTTTTTGTTCACATGCGGCAATTTCACTTTGATTTTTACTGTTTTTTCGATTTTTTGGTTCGGATTTTTTTCTAAATGGTTTTTCCAATCCATTCATAGTCCGTTTTAAGTCTAGTTTTTTTAGTCAATGAAAATTCTTTGAATTGTACGTCAGGACCTGTCCTGCTATGTTTTTTGTTTCGTCGTCTGACGCTCTTCGTTTTACATTTGTTCACACAGCAAAGCTGAAAAAGTCAAATTTTCTGAATGAATTCTTCCTCTCACTAACGGCATTTGCGCGCGTGAAGTCATTTGTCACTCGCTTTTGCAAAAGTTTTTAGGTTATTTGCGTGATTAGATTTTGATCATACGTGACTTACCTCACTCAATAAAATGACTTTTGCACTTTAAAACTTAAGTTTAATTTGAATTTGTTTAAGGTCAAAGGAACTTATTTGTGCAGTAAAGGTCCCTAATAAGAGGCTTCTGTGGAATGAATTTTAACTAGCTTTTATAATTTATCGCTGAATGTTTTTTACCTCGTTTTTTTTGAGAGGCGTCGATTTTTTTTCAATTTAGATCTGTATCTGTTTCTATCTCTATTATACGACCAGTCTGTTCTTTCGCAGCTATTCCGGCAGTATGCCGGCTATGGTTTAATATCTTTTCTACTGATCGATAAGCGGCTGTGTCGATGTTAGCGTCTATGTTAGCGGCTGTTAGTCAGTTGAAATTCGGCATTGAAATATAGGAAAGTTACTTTGAGATCTATCCGAACTAGCTTGTTTGATTGGCCATGTATTCAGTTTCTTGTCACTTTGCATCTCATTAATGAATCATAGCTGTTGCTACAGATTAAAGCTGTTCATTGGAGACTTCGAGGTGCCATATGACTGGACAGTGTACCAGGCCATACATCAACTGCAATCAATCACAACACGAACAACAGCTAGTCCAATGAACTCAGCTTCCTCATCATCCAACACAGCCATTGCAATGGACTCATATCCTAAGCAACCTGTCCACAACCCACCTGCAACTGGTGATGCTTCTTCTGGGATTAAAGATCTATTTGGAATGGACGAAAAGGTTTCGAGACGCTCAGCTGAATCATTGACTGGCTCAAGTCATAATTCCTCAAATGTAAACAGACGTCGAAGCGATAACATGTGGCTGAAAACACACACAATCTATTACGCGCCTATTGACGATTGCAAAGAAATCATGGCTCAATCACAGTCTCAAATCTCAGGAGCTACCGGATCGTCGCTCTATTCAACGTCAGCGCCTCCGTTGCTCTTGGGATCCCAGTTCACCCGGCATATTCCTGGAACGAATCCAGATAATTCGACTCGACCAAATTCACACTCATCGGTAGATCTGGTATCGTCATGGTTTTTGGACACGATGGGAGGCAATTCAGGATCAAGTAGCAATAGCAAGTCTAGCAGTGGTCGCAAAAAGACTTCGAGTAAAGGGGGCAGCGCTGCCTCAAATATTTCATCCTCTTCAAAACATTCTAGTGGAAGCAGGTCAGTGCAATAATAATCCAGAAATCACGAGTTTAGAGCTGTTAATATAGATCATGTTTAAAACAGGCCGCATAAAAAAGTAAATATGTTTGATTCGGAATAGGTCAAAATTTAATTTTTTGCTGGCCGTCAGATTATCACGTATAATGAAAATAGAAGAATACAAAATTAAAAATAAAATGGTAAAATTTTTCTAGCGGATGAGTAGCGGATGAGTTTTATTCGTAATTAAACATATTTATTTTCATAGTTGAGTTGAGAAACTATGAGAATGAGCAATCTGTATGAATCGGAATTTTTCTGTCCTTTTTGTAGTGTATTGATGATGTTTCAGGTCAAGTCGCAATTCGAACGACGCGCTTTGGAATGAGGGTACTGTACCTAAACAGAGAAACCCTGTTCTTGACGACATTGATTACTGCTTGTTACTAAGTGGTGCTAATAGTAATAATAGAAACAACAGTAGTGGTATCGTCAATAGTGACAGCACAGTAACTATAACGACGACGTCTTCGAATGCAGTCACAACAGTCGCGAACAGTTCCTCGACATCGGGCAACAGTTCTTCGGATGGTTGCGCAGAAGTGTTGATGCTTCTCAGAGTGCTACATTCCCTAAACAGCTACTGGTTCACATTTTATCAGGTAGATTTAAGCTTGTACGTTTTATCTTCTTCTTTGTTAATTCTATGCAAGTGTAAAAATGATACGAGAATAACTGAATTGTATAAATATAGTACAAGTCCAATAAGATGGGTCTAACATTGTTAACCATATTTGCATTGTGGTTTGAGTTCCTTCGATTGTGCTATTAGTCCCCGCGTTTTTTAACGGGACGCCCGATTAAGTCAGTGAAATTGTTATAAAAGTATGAACTGATGGTGTGGGTTTTTGATTTGTGCGGGTCGATATGCAAAGCTGAAAATTATCTAATAGTTAGGAAACATTGAAATATCACCTCATTATCATTATCGTCAATCACTCATATCATTATTTAGCAGTCAAAAATGTCGCTTGGATCTACTCTTGCAACTCTTCAATGATCAATAGCCATTATGCTCAAATATAATTTTCTTTCGAGAATTTTAGCCCACATTATTCTAAATCTAATTAACAGAATACAAATTATTCCATACCTTTAAAAATCACCAAGGAAAACTGCGATGGTTAAGAGGGCTCGTCAGATATGACACGGTTTAACGTTAAAGAAATTTCAGCAAGCGCATCCCAGACCGGCCGTGTCTGGAGGATGCTTCCGTAGTGGAAAGATCCAGTCGAAAGTGTGGCGACAGCTGCAGGATCCACTGGGTGTCTTGACTGGAGACTTGCCTCGGTGGTTGCTTCGCTTGCCTCTGCTCTGTCCTTTCCTTGTGGACTTCGAAACTCGCTGTCTCCTGTTCCATGTCACCTCATTTGACAGAGATCGAGCTCTTCTCAGGTTTGATTATATAGATATCAAGTGCCATTTATTTGAAACTGAATATATAGTTCCCTATTTTGACAACCAGCAGTGAAGATACTATATTACTTTTATTCTGTATTTTGAAATTTCTTTAGAAAGCAGTGAGACTTAGTTATTGGTTGCTCTCAAATGAAGTTTGTAGCAATCAAATTAGTCCTGCTGGCCTTTTCTATGCAGTTTTAGGGACGAATAGTTGAATGCTCAGACGAAATCGCGAAACTGGTTGTACTTTTTGTGTGATCGTTTTCTTCGTCTGATCATTTGACTTTCGTACTAAAAACGGGATAAACTCGTGAAGCCCTTGAGTGTATTAAAGTTTCTTAGAGCCGTACGGCAGTAATTGTAAAATGTGGAACCCAGCGCAATTCGCATTCGCTCAATTTTTCGCTGTGTTACCACATTTTACAATTACTCTATACCTTTAAAAATCGATCGAATAGTTCAATTTTGAGTAATTTATATTTTTTGCTTTTTTCGCTTGTATGGCCCCATTTTCAAATTAATTTATATGGTTTAAAATTTGATAAAAATAGCGCATTTTTATTTCGAGTATTTTATGCTTTTCATTTCACTCTTTTCACTTTTTTATTTTTTTATTTTGCAATTATCTCTATTTTTATTTATTTACTATATTTTAAAAATAGATTGAATAGTTAATTTTTTGAGAAATTTATATTTTTACTTTTTTCAGTGGTGTATCCACATTTTAAAAATGATTTATGTGGTTTTTTATTTTTATAATTGCTAATTTTTTTATTTTGAGTATTCTTGCTCGTTATTTTCACTTTTTCACTTTTATTTTTATTTTCGCAATTATCTCTATTTTTTTTATTCATTCACTATATTTTTAAAATTGATCAAATAGTTCAATTTTGAGAAATTTATTTTTTTTTGGTATTTTGCATATACGACCTCATTTTTAAATTGGATTATATGGTTTTCCATTTTTTATAGTTGCTCATTTTTATTTCGAGTATTTCATGCTCACATTTTTTTTTACTTTTCACTTTTTTATTTTTATTTTGCATTTATCTTTATTTTTTTTATTTATTCATTACATTTTAAAATTCGAAAAATTTAAAAATTTTTTTTTGAGGAGTTTTAAAATATCGCAAAATATTGAATTTTAACTAACTTTAAAATATCGGCCAAAAATATAGGATTTTTAATTAATTTAAAAATATTTCTCAAATTGGGGAACCAACCTTTATTTTATTTTATAAGATGAAAAAATTATTTTTTTAAAATTTTCCCAATAAAAATGACGGATATATTTTGTGAAACTTGTAACAGAGAGTTTAAAACTAATAAATCACTTCAAAAACATTACTCAACTAAAATGCATAAAGATAAAGTGGAAAAACATCAAAATCAAGATATGGTGAATAAATTAGATGAATATATCAAGACACTACCCAATGATATTACTACTTGTTTTAATAATTCAGTTATACAAATAAAATCAATTCTTAATAAAGGTGATGGATATAAAGATAACTTTGAAGATATTCTTAATAACATAACTTCTATTATTCACAATCCAATAAAAATATATTTATCCGAAGAAATAAAATTTAAAAAAGGAGAAACAAAATTTATTATAGGACTTACTACTATTCCACAAGTTTATACAGCAGGTATTTATATAACACATTTGAATGAAATAGAAAAATTATTAAAAGAGGCAGAATTAAGAGAATCTGGTTGGATGATTCAAAGAAGAATATCTTGATCATTACATATTTCGTATTATAATTCTAACTGGTGGATCATATATTGAATTACCTTTTAAATCACCATATATTATTAATGTTAAGAATACTGATGATGATATGTGTATAATTTGGTCTATATTAGCATATAAGTTTCCAGTAGCAAAGGATAAACAAAGAATATCTAAATATGTAGATCATCTCAATTCAATTATTATTCCATCCTTTGATTTTCCATATAACTATAATAATATAAAAAAATTACATAAATTGAATAATGTAGATTTTGATATATTTGAAATAGATGAAGATAAAAGAATTAAAGAAATAATATTTAAGTCTCATAATAATTATAAGGGGTGCAATCGTTTATTATATAAAAATCACTATCTATTATGTACTAAAATATCCACCATTATTAGAAATTCAAATAGAATGTCATATCCATGTTTAAATTGTCTAACAAGCTACTCATCAGAACAAATATTAGAAAATCATAAATTAATGTGTGAAGAACATAAAGCAACAAAAATTGTTCCCTTTACAATTTATTGTGGTATTGAAAGTTTTAACACTGAATCAAGCACTCAAAAACCATTTTGTTATAATAATGTAATTAAATTAAGTTATCCCGATCTAATGGAAGAACATGAAGTTACCTATATGGGTAAAGATTGTGGTGAATATTTAGCTAACACAATAATATAATATGAAGACAAATTTAAAAAACTACTGAAAGAAAACATTATAATGGATGAAGAATCAGTTACTGGAGAACCTACTAATTGTTTCTATTGTAATAAAAAATTAGGTGAAGACATAGTAAGAGATCATGACCACTTTAATGGCAAATTTAGAGGATTTGCTCATAATATATGTAATTTAAATTCTAAGAAACTTAATTTTGTTCCGCTATACTTTTATAATGGATCTAAATATGACATACATCTTTTCTTTAAAGAATTAGCTATAACAAAGTTGAAGATGAAAGCGTTAGCTAAAACAGAAGAAGAGTTCTTTTCTTTAGATATAGGATGCATTAGAATATTAGATGCATTTAGATTTTTTACACCACACCACTAAGTTTAAATGTAGTAGCAAAAACATTAGGTGGAAACCAAAGAAAAGGAGTTTACCCTTATGATTGGGTTGATGAAAAATGGGAAGATAAAATGAAAACAACTGAGTTTCCTCCACAAGAAACATTCTATTCCAAACTAAAACAAGAGGGAATATCAGATGAAGATTATATTAAAGCAAAAGAAGTATTTGACAATAATTGTAAAACTTTTGCAGATTATACGATTATGTATCTAAAACAAGATGTAAAATTACTGTCAGATGTATTTGAAAAATTTGGAGATAAATGTATAAATGAATATAAAATAGATCCATGCTATAGATATTCATCACCAGGTTTATCATGGATATGTGGTTCAAAGTTTACAGAACAAAGATTAAAACATTACCAAAAAGATACATATGATATATTACTCATGATTGAAAAAGGAATAAGAGGAGGTATTGCTACAATACTTGGTGATAGATATGTTAAACCATGGAATATATATACACAACCAGAACATCACGAAATAAATAAATTATGTACATTATTACACAACTCAGTCTATAGCTCATTAACTAAAGAAAATGAAGCATATCAAGCACAAGATTATCTATTATATTATGATTTTAACTCATTATATCCATCATGTATGGTTGAAGATCTACCTATAGGTGAATTTATTAAATGTAATGACCTACTTTACGAAATAACTAAAGATGAGGACTTTGGTATAATATATGAAATAAATATTAAATATAACAATGACCTAAAACAGAAAACAGAAGTCTTCCCTTGTTTTCGAGAAAATTCAATACCATATACTGAAGAATTTACTAATTATCAAGAAGTAAACAAACCCAATAAATACAAACCATTAGAGAAATTAATGCTTACATTACACAATAAAAATAACTATGTTATAGAAGGAAGAATGCTTGATTGGTATTTAAACAATGGTGTTAATTTAGAAGATATAACAATTCTCAATAAAATCAAATATGAGAAAAGTAAATGGTTAAACCATATATAGAGTATAATGTAAAGAAAAGAGAAGAAGCTAAAGCAAATAATGATAAATTTGGTGAAATGTTTTATAAATTAATGAGTAACTCATTCTATGGTAAAACTATAGAAAATGTAAGAAATAGACTAGATGTAGAAATTGTAAATAAATTAGATAGATACAAACAACTAGCAGGTAAACCAACATATAAATCAACATCAATATTTAGTAATAATCTCGCAGCAGTACACAATTATAGAAGTGTTGTTAAACAAGATAATTTTAATTATATAGGATTTGTAATATTAGAGCTTAGTAAACTTAAGATTCATGAATTTGTGTATAATGTATTGGAACCAATATATAATAATAATTTCAGCTTATGTTACATGGACAAAGATAGCTTACATATACATCTAAAAGATGACCCAAACAAAATGAAAGAATACATTGGAAGTAAATTAGGACAAATGAAAGATGAGTTAAAAAACAAATACATAACAGAAGCTATATTTTTAGCACCAAAAGTATACTATTTTGAAACAACAAAAGAACAAACTCTTAAAGTAAAAGGTGTAACTAAATCTTCTCAAAAACATCAACTAAACAGAGATGATTATTATAATGCATTGTTTAACAATGAAAGCAAATATGTTGAACAATTTAGACTACGATCAATTAAACATTATATAAATATTGTAAATGAGAAAAAGCTTGCATTATCACCATTTGACGATAAAAGAATTGTTGATGGTGTAAAAACTAAACCATATGGTTTAAAAACCTAATACTATAATAATTTATAAATCTTTGTAAAACTATATGTAGAACTATATGTAAAACTATATGCAAATATAATATAAATATAAATAAACATAAACATAAATATAAACACAATTTAAAACTAATTAAAGAAGAGTGAAACTATTACTACTTTTTATAGGTAAATATTTAAAATATAAAATGATTGGTACAATGTGACTAGTAAATTATCTTCTAGTACTACTACAACCATTCTAGATCTAGAGTATGAAAGAGCAAAATCTAATCATTAACAAATTCTAGATCCATCCCTTAATGAAGATAGAAAGTTAATTCCTTCTACAATTACATTATATAATTGATCTGTGATTGAACTGAGTCCTTTTCACTCTTTTATTATAGTTCATGTAAAACATGTAATTTCGTGTAATACATCCGCTGGTTTATTAGTTAATATTTTATATATCATCATCTCAGCCATTCTTTTTTACCATGGGGTCAGGGCTATCGTTTAAACCCAAAGCATCTTCTAACATTCCAGCTTTAGCTAATATATTTTTTATTGTATTCTATAAAGTCTATTACTTTCTTAGGTTTATCCACATACTTGGAATAGGATGAAATAATTAATTTATTATGATTTGGGTTTTTTACATGATTATTGAATTCACCCATACTATAACATTGTTTTCTACAAGGTAAACATCTTTTTAATCCATTTGGAAATTCCATTTTATTTATTTTATAATATACCTTTTCAATACTATAAAAATGATTAGTACCAAATGCGATAAATGTAAAAATAAAGCTTGGTGTTGGAGTTGTGATGAATGTCAAAGTAAACCTTTATCATGTTTTGTATGTGATGAAATTATAACATATAGAGAAAGACATAATCATATGAGTAAAAATTATAATGATCCAGATCAATATCTAACATGTCATAAGTGTAAAGTAAATGAATTGAAGAACATGCAAAGAAATATAATATCCATGAAGCTGGTTCCCAGATCCACAAAGTGGTTTCACCAATCCATGAAGCTGGTTTCCAAATCAAAGTTTAGTCCATTTAAAATGTTACTTGCGTTCCCGTTATTATTGTGATACTTATTATTATAATTGTTTATTGGAATTATGATAAATATTCTGATTTAAGGAAGAGATTCAAAGGATATAGGAATATTGTACCAGAACCATTTGAAATTAAAAAACATAACTTCATTATTTATGGTCCATCTAATTCTGGTAAAACAACTTTTATAAAAGATTATTGTGGTTTGTATGACACAGTTAAATTATTCTGTATTGATGGTAGTGAGTGGAAAGGATATAATGTATATGGTGTTGATGATTTAAAATTATTAGATAATTTAGATAGTTTTGCTAATAGTCTTATTATATTTGATATGGCAGAAAACATTAGATTACCAGCTATAGACTCATTGTATTCTAAAGGTAGACATCACAATATTAATATAATATGTGTAGGTCATACTGTAACAGATTTAAATACAAAAGCAAGAGATAATACCCCAGCTATATATTACTTTAAATAGTTCACAACAATTCTTTGAAAGAGTACAAGAGAAGTTTAAAATTGATTCTAATCTATATAGATTTTAACATTATAACTATGGTGTGATAAATTATAATACTATTAGCGACTATTATTTTGTATTAGATAAAGATAAAAATGTTGTATATGATTCTAGAATAGGTGATCTTGATACTGAGAAGTATGTTGATTATACAGAGTTTAAGGAAAAGGAATATAATATACTAAGTAGTTATTTAACAGATAGAATGATAGAACCAACACATATTAAACCAAAAGAGTTAATGTTCTATTTTGAAGAATATTTAGAGTTTAAGGGAATACATAAATCAATTATTTTATTTAAAATATTTGCAAATATAAAAAATGTACTCAGTGAGATACATAGTGGCTATTATGCTATTGCTGGCATGGTTACTATGTTAGGATTTGGTTATTCTTACTTTCAAAAACATGGTAATAATAATGATAATAATTTTAATGGTATAGATATAATGAATATAGATAAAGCAAAAATTAAATTAAAAAATGGTAAGAATATAACAATAGGTTATTGTTTGATTGATAAAAGCAATTATAATCTCAATCATCCATTCAATATAGTATGTGTGTTAGCTAGTTGCCTTGTAAGTATTTATGCAACTCATAATCATATTAATTCTATATCTAAAAGTGAGAGTAATATGTAGAGAATGTAATAATGAAATTGATACTAGTAGTGGTTATCCAGAACATGAACTAATGAATCATTATAATATTTTTCATAAAAATTTAATGGTAAGATGCACGAAATGTATGCAAAGAATATATAGTGGTTATCACTTTAACGATAGATGTATAGATAATCGTACAGGCCTTATATCATCAGTACATAGTTATTATAATCATCAGTACACATCATTATAATATTTTTCATAAAAATTTAATGGTAAGATGCACGAAATGTATGCAAAGAATATATAGTGGTTATCACTTTAAGGATAGATGTATAGATAATCGTACAGGCCTTATATAATCAGTACATAGTTATATTGACTATATCAATATTTATGATAATGATAGTAATGATAATATTGATATCAATAAAGATGATAAAGATGATAAAAATTATGATCTAAATAATGTTTTAAATGAACTGAAAGATAATATTAAAGAAGATTTAAAAAAATATATTAGGACCAATTTAAAACAAGAGATCATTAATGAATTAAAACTAGAGATTAAAAATGAAATAAAAAAAGAAGTTAAAAATGAAATAGAAGGAGGTGCTATAAATAATTTAAAGAATGATGTTAATATTAAGAATCCATCTAAAGAAATTAAATCAACTAGGACTTGTTGTTTTTGCAAAATTGAAAAGAATAAAGATTGTTTTTATAAGACTGGAGCTTTATGTAAAGAGTGTTCCTCTGAAAAGGTTCAATGTCAATTGCGTAACATTTTTCTAAATAGGTCTTCCCTTAGAAAACATATGAAGAGACCACATATAAATTAGAAAGATAATTTTTAATGAAAAATTAATTATAAGCCATATATTTATGAGATAATTCTCTCAATTATACCTTTTAGTTTGTTAATTACAAAATTACACAGAATAACAAGGATAACTAGAATTATGGATTAAATTAGAATGTTAGTAATTCTGCACTCGTGCAGAATTACTAAGATTCTAATTTAATCCATAATTCTAGTTATCCTTGTTATTCGGTGTTATTCTGTGTAATTTTGTAATTAACAAACAAAGGTATAATTGAGAGAATTATCTCATAAATATATGGCTTATAATTAATTTTTCATTAAAAATTATCTTTCTAATTTATATGTGGTCTCTTCATATGTTTTCTAAGACCTATTTAAAAAAATGTTACACAATTGACATTGAATGTTTTCAGAGGAACACTCTTCACATAAACCTCCAGTCTTATAAAAACAATCTTTATTCTTTTCAATTTTGCAAGAACAACAAGTCCTAGTTGATTTAATTTCTCTAGATGGATTCTTAATATTAACATCAGTCTTTAAATTATTTATAGCACCTCCTTCTATTTCATTTTTAACTTCTTTTTTTATTTCATTTTTAATCTCTAGTTTTAATTCATTAATGGTCTCTTGTTTTAAATTGGTCCTAATATATTCTTTTAAATCTTCTTTAATATTATCTTTCAGTTCATTTAAAACATTATTTAAATCATAATTTTTATCATCTTTATCATCTTTATTGATATCAATATTATCATTACTATCATTAACATAAATATTGATATGGTCAATATAACTATGTACTGATGATATAAGGCCTGTACGATTATCTATACATCTATCCTTAAAGTGATAACCACTATATATTCTTTGCATACATTTCGTGCATCTTACCATTAAATTTTTATGAAATATATAATGATCCATTAGTTCATGTTCTGGATAACCACTACTAGTATCAATTTCATTATTACATTCTCTACATATTACTCTCATTTTTAGATATAGAATTAATATGATTATGAGTTGCATAAATACTTACAAGGCAACTAGCTAACACACATACTATATTGAATGGATGATTGAGATTATAATTGCTTTTATCAATCAAACCATAACCTATTGGCATATTCTTACCATTTTTTAATTTAATTTTTGCTTTATCTATATTCATTATATCTATACCATTAAAATTATTATCATTATTATTACCATGTTTTTGAAAGTAAGAATAACCAAATCCTACCATAGTAACCATGCCAGCAATAGCATAATAGCCACTGTAGCTCACTAAGTACCTTTTTTATATTTGCATATATTTTATATAAATTAATTGATTTATGTATTCCCTTAAACTCTAAATATTCTTCAAAATAGAACATTAACTCTTTTGGTTTAATACGTGTTGGTTCTATCATTCTATCTGTTAAATAACTACTTAGTATATTATATTCCTTTTCCTCAAATAATCAACATACTTCTCAATATCAAGATCACCTATTCTAGAATCATATACAACATTTTTATCTTTATCTAATACAAAATAATAGTCGCTAATAGTATTATAATTTATCACACCATAGTTATAATGTTAAAATCTATATAGATTAGAATCAATTTTAAACTTCTCTTGTACTCTTTCAAAGAATTGTTGTGAACTATTTAAAGTAATATATATAGCTGGGGTATTATCTCTTGCTTTTGTATTTAAATCTGTTACAGTATGACCTACACATATTATATTAATATTGTGATGTCTACCTTTAGAATACAATGAGTCTATAGCTGGTAATCTAATGTTTTCTCCCATATCATCAAATATAATAAGACTATTAGCAAAAACTATCTAAATTATCTAATAATTTTAAATCATCAACACCTTATACATTATATCCTTTCCACTCACTACCATCAATACAGAATAATTTAACTGTGTCATACAAACCACAATAATCTTTTATAAAAGTTGTTTTACCAGAATTAGATGGACCATAAATAATAAAGTTGTTTTTTAATTTCAAATGGTTCTGGTACAATATTCCTATATCCTTTGAATCTCTTCCTTAAATCAGAATATTTATCATAATTCCAATAAACAATTATAATAATAAGTATCAACATAATAAATAACGGGAACGCAAGTAACATTTTAAATGGACTAAACTTTGATTTGGGAACCAGCTTCATGGATTGGTGAAACCACTTTGTGGGTCTGGGAACCAGCTTCTTGGATATTATATTTCTTTGCATGTTCTTCAAATCTTTCTTTAGTGTGACCAAATCTATCTATTGAGATATAAGCATATCCTACAAGTGTAATGTTTGAATCTATAGTGAGAGATATGTTTATTTACTTTACACTTATGACATGTTAGATATTGATCTGGGTGGTCGCCCTTTGCATCATAAATACGGTAGGGTGGGGTCGGGGCCCCGGCCGGTCTAAAAACAAATACCTATATACCCTGAAAAAAATAAAAGTGGGTTTCTCAAAATTGTTTCAATAAAATTCTCCAAATTTTTGCATGCGACCCCGAATAGCCGAGAAAATGAAAAGTCCCTTAGTGAAGTTTTTGATTGAACTTCTCCTTCATGGGTTTTTGGGCAAATTTTGGGTTCAATTTTGCCCAAATTTTGGGTTTTTTTGCTCTAGTTTCTTTTGTGTTAATTTTTACGTCTTTTTTCATAAGGGTGAATTATGATCAATTTTAGTTGCAGTCTGGTCGACGTAAACAGTTTTCTGCTAACTTTCTCCAGTTTTTCAGAAAATTTACATTTTTGACCCATTTTTATGCGTTTTATAAAAATTTTGCAGTTTTCTCCCAAAATATTGATTTTTTCACTTTTTTCATTAAAGGGAACTTTGTCTGCCGTGAAAAATCATGTCGGTTGTCATAAAGGTGTTTTGGTGAAAAAATTTACAGATTTTGAAAAAAATTGAAAAAACAAAATTTTTCCAAAATTTTTTTTCATTTTTTCGACCGTTTTTCTAAAGCTGTACCTTTGAAACCATAACCTTTAGCAATATTCCGTCAAGGTCAATCTGAAGTCCTATGACCTATAGTTGGGCCTGCATTTAAACAAAAACGAGAGCTATCGGACTTTTGGAAAATTTTAATTTAAAAACTTCAGTTTTTGACTGAAAAGAGTAATTTTTTTTTGAAATTTTTCTAAGTGCAAAAAATTTTAAAAACTTGGAAATTTTTCTTTGATCAAGAAATATGTTGTCACGTGTTCCCTAGACCTAAGTACCTCGCTTTCAGTGCTTTTTGGCCTTATGAAAATGCAAAATTTTAGAAAAATGTTAAAATTTTCAAATTATGGCATTTTGATCAACATTTTTGTATACTTTCGCTAGAAAATTACACTGGGCATGCATGTGGGGCTTGCACCACATCATGCCCCTATTGAAGGTCAGAAACAAATTTCAAGCCTGATTTTCTGCCAACATTGAGAAAATGAGTCACTAAGATTTTTGCGTAGTTCAATGCGTACTTTTGTCCAAAGTGCAACAGCTTGTTAGCGCCCGAAGGGCGCTACCATCTTCTTTGCCAACCACTCACAACAAGATAATGAAAACGGCTAAAACGCTTGCGAGGACAATCAAACTAATGACTCTCAACTGACCGCCTGGGGCAAACACCTGATTCTAGATCATTATAATGCTGACTCATATGATTATGTCTTTCTCTATATGTTATAATTTCATCACATACAAAACATGATAAAGGTTTACTTTGGCATTCATCACAACTCCAACACCAAGCTTTATTTTTACATTTATCGCATTTGGTACTAATCATTTTTATAGTATTGAAAAGGTATATTATAAAATAAATAAAATGGAATTTCCAAATGGATTAAAAAGATGTTTAGCTTGTAGAAAACAATGTTATAGTATGGGTGAATTCATTAATCATGTAAAAAACCCAAATCATAATAAATTAATTTTTTCATCCTATTCCAAGTATGTGGATAAACCTAAGAAAGTAATAGACTTTATAGAATACAATAAAAATATATTAGCTAAAGCTGGAACGTTAGAAGAAGCTGCTTTGGGTTTAAACAATAGCCCTGACCCCATGTTAAAAATAATGGCTGAGATGATGATATATAATATATTAACTACTGAACCAGCGGATGTATAACATGAAATTACATGTATTACATGAACTATAATAAAAGAGTGAAAAGGACTCAGTCCATTCACAGATCAATTATATAATGTAATTGTAGAAGGAATTAACTTTCTATCTTCATTAAGGGATGGATCTAGAATTTGTTAATGATTAGATTTTGCTCTTTCATACTCTAGATCTAGAATGGTTGTAGTAGTACTAGATAATTTACTAGTCACATTGTACCAATCATTTTATATTTTTAATATTTACCTATAAAAAGTAGTAATAGTTTCACTCTTATTTAATTAGTTTTAAATTTTGTTTATATTTATGTTTATGTTTATATTTATTTATATTTGTATTATATTTGCATATAGTTTTACATATAGTTTTACATATAGATTTATAAATTATTATAGTATTAGGTATTTAAACCATATGTTTTAGTTTTTACACCATCAACAATTCTTTTATCATCAAATGGTGATAATGCAAGCTTTTTCTCATTTACAATATTTATATCATGTTTAATTGATCTTAGTCTAAATTGTTCAACATATTTGCTTTCATTGTTAAACAATGCTTTATAATAATCATCTCTGTTTAGTTGATGTTTTTGAGAAGATTTAGTTACACCTTTTTCTTTAAGAGTTTGTTCTTTTGTTGTTTCAAAATAGTATTCTTTTGGTGCTAAAAATATAGCTTCTGTTATGTATTTGTTTTTTAACTCATCTTTCATTTGTCCTAATTTACTTCCAATGTATTCTTTCATTTTGTTTGGGTCATCTTTTAGATGTATATGTAAGCTATCTGTGTCCATGTAACATAAGCTGAAATTATTATTATATATTGGTTTCAATACATTATACACAAATTCATAAATCTTAAGTTTACTAAGCTCTAATATTACAAATCCTATATAATTAAGTTTATCTTGTTTAACAACACTTCTATAATTGTGTACTGCTGCGAGATTATTACAAAATATTGATGTTGATTTATATGTTGGTTTACCTGCTAGTTGTTTGTATCTATCTAATTTATTTACAATTTCTACATCTTGTCTTTCTTACATTTTCTAACGTTTTACCATAGAATGAGTTACTCATTAATTTATAAAACATTTCACCAAATTTATCATTATTTGCTTTAGCTTCTTCTCTTTTCTTTACATTATACTCTATATATGGTTTTAACCATTTACTTTTCTCATATTTGATTTTATTGAGAATTGTTATATCTTCTAACTTAACACCATTGTTTAAATACCAATCAAGCATTCTTCCTTCTATAACATAGTTATTTTTATTATGTAATGTAAGCATTAATTTCTCTAATGGTTTGTATTTATTGGGTTTGTTTACTTCTTGATAATTAGTAAATTCTTCAGTATATGGTATTGAATTTTCTGGAAAATAAGGGAAGACTTCTGTTTTCTGTTTTAGGTCATTGTTATATTTAATATTTATTTCATATATTATACCAAAGTCCTCATCTTTAGTTATTTCGTAAAGTAGGTCATTACATTTAATAAATTCACCTATAGGTAGATCTTCAACCATACATGATGGATATAATGAGTTAAAATCATAATATAATAGATAATCTTCTTGTGTTTGATATGCTTCATTTTCTTTAGTTAATGAGCTATAGACTGAGTTGTGTAATAATGTGCATAATTTATTCATTTCGTGATTTTCTGGTTGTGT
Organism: Convolutriloba macropyga; assembly: GCF_964194025.1. Taxonomy (NCBI): domain Eukaryota; kingdom Metazoa; phylum Xenacoelomorpha; order Acoela; family Convolutidae; genus Convolutriloba; species Convolutriloba macropyga. The sequence continues at coordinate 26,553,403 of NC_134482.1, read as the reverse complement.
ATATCTATTCCATGGTTTAACATATCTATCACCAAGTATTGTAGCAATACCTCCTCTTATTCTTTTTTCAATCATGAGTAATATATCATATGTGTCTTTTTGGTAATGTTTTAATCTTTGTTCTGTAAACTTTGAACCACTTATCCATGATAAACCTGGTGATGAATATCTATGGCATGGATCTATTTTATATTCATTTATACATTTATCTCTAAATTTTTCAAATACATCTGACAGTAATTTTACATCTTGTTTTAGATACATAATCGTATAATCTGCAAAAGTTTTACAATTATTGTCAAATACTTCTTTTGCTTTAATATAATCTTCATCTGATATTCCCTCTTGTTTTAGTTTGGAATAGAATGTTTCTTGTGGAGGAATTTCAGTTGTTTTCATTTTATCTTCCCATTTTTCATCAACCCAATCATAAGGGTAAACTCCTTTTCTTTGGTTTCCACCTAATGTTTTTGCTACTACATTTAAACTTAGTGGTGTGGTGTAAAAAATCTAAATGCATCTAATATTCTAATACATCCTATATCTAAAGAAAAGAACTCTTCTTCTGTTTTAGCTAACGCTTTCATCTTCAACTTTGTTATAGCTAATTCTTTAATGAAAAGATGTATGTCATATTTAGATCCATTATAAAAGTATAGTGGAACAAAATTAGGTTTCTTAGAATTTAAATTACATATATTATGAGCATATCCTCTAAATTTGCCATTAAAGTGGTCATGATCTCTTACTATGTCTTCACCTAATTTTTTATTACAATAGAAACAATTAGTAGGTTCTCCAGTAACTGATTCTTCATCCATTATAATGTTTTCTTTCAGTAGTTTTTTAAATTTATCTTCATATTTTATTATTGTGTTAGCTAAATTTTCACCACAATCTTTACCCATATAAGTAACTTCATGTTCTTCCCTTAGATCGGGATAACCTGATTTAATTACAAGATTATAACAAAATGGTTACTGAGTGTTGGATTCAGTGTTAAAACTTTCAATATCACAATAAATTGTAAAGGGAACTCTGTTTTTGAAACACCATTTATCGAATTTATGGTAATCATTATGCGAATAGATAATTTTTGTTGCTTTATGTTCTTCACACATTAATTTATGATTTTCTAATATTTGTTCTGATGAGTAGCTTGTTAGACAATTTAAACATGGATATGACATTCTAATTGAATTTATAATAATGGTGGATATTTTAGTACATAATACTTAGTGATTTTTATATAATAAAAGATTGCACCCCTTATAATTATTATGAGATTTAAATATTATTCCTTTAATTCTTTTATCTTCATCTATTTCAAATATATTAAAATCTACATTATTCAATTTATGTAATTTTTTTATATTATTATAGTTATATGGAAAATCAAAGGATGGAATAATAATTGAATTGAGATGATCTACATATTTAGATATTCTTTGTTTATCCTTTGTTACTGGAAACTTATATGCTAATATACACCAAATTATACACATATCATCATCAGTATTCTTAACATTAATAATATATGGTGATTTAAAAGGTAATTCAATATATGATCCACCAGTTGAATTATAATACGAAATATGTAATGATCGAGATATTCTTCTTTGAATTATCCAACCAGATTCTCTTAATTCTGCCTCTTTTAATAATTTTTCTATTTCATTCAAATGTGTTATATAAATACCTGCTGTATAAACTTGTGGAATAGTAGTAAGTCCTATAATAAATTTTGTTTCTCCTTTTTTTATATTCTATTTCTTCGGATAAATATATTTTTATTGGATTGTGAATAATAGAAGTTATAAAGATAACTGAAGATATTCTTAATAACATAACTTCTATTATTCACAATCCAATAAAAATATATTTATCCGAAGAAATAGAATATAAAAAAAGGAGAAACAAAATTTATTATAGGACTTACTACTATTCCACAAGTTTATACAGCAGGTATTTATATAACACATTTGAATGAAATAGAAAAATTATTAAAAGAGGCAGAATTAAGAGAATCTGGTTGGATAATTCAAAGAAGAATATCTCGATCATTACATATTTCGTATTATAATTCAACTGGTGGATCATATATTGAATTACCTTTTAAATCACCATATATTATTAATGTTAAGAATACTGATGATGATATGTGTATAATTTGGTGTATATTAGCATATAAGTTTCCAGTAACAAAGGATAAACAAAGAATATCTAAATATGTAGATCATCTCAATTCAATTATTATTCCATCCTTTGATTTTCCATATAACTATAATAATATGTTATTAAGAATATCTTCAGTTATCTTTATATCCATCATCTTTATTAAGAATTGATTTTATTTGTATAACTGAATTATTAAAACAAGTAGTAATATCATTGGGTAGTGTCTTGATATATTCATCTAATTTATTCACCATACCTTGATTTTGATGTTTTTCCACTTTATCTTTATGCATTTTAGTTGAGTAATGTTTTTGAAGTGATTTTTTAGTTTTAAACTCTGTTACAAGTTTCAGAAATTATATCCGTCATTTTTATTGGGAAAATTTTAAATAATTTTTTCATTTTAAAAAATAAAATAAATGTTGGTTCCCCAATTTGAGAAATATTTTTAAATTAATTAAAAATCCTATATTTTTGGCCGATATTTTAAAATTAGATAAAATTCAATATTTTGCGGTATTTTAAAATTCCTCATAAAAAATTTTAAATTTTTCGAATTTTAAAATACAATAAATAAAAAATAAAGATAAATGCCAAATAAAAATAAAATAGTGAAAAGTAAAAAAAATGAGAGCATGAAATACTCGAAATAAAAATGAGCAATTATAAAAATTGGAAAACCATATAATCCAATTTAAAAATGAGGTCGTATATGCAAAATACCAAAAAAATATAAATTTCTCAAAATTGAACTATTTGATCAATTTTAAAAATATAGTGAATAAAAAAATAGAGATAATTGCGAAAATAAAAATAAAAGTGAAAAAGTGAAAATAACGAGCAAGAATACTCAAAATAAAAAAATTAGCAATTATAAAAATAAAAAACCACATAAATCATTTTTAAAATGTGGATACACCAGTGAAAAAAGTAAAAATATAAATTTCTCAAAAAATTAACTATTCAATCTATTTTTAAAATATAGTAAATAAATAAAAATAGAGATAATTGCAAAATAAAAAAAAATAAAAAAGTGAAAAGAGTGAAATGAAAAGCATAAAATACTCGAAATAAAAAATGCGCTATTTTTATCAAATTTTAAACCATATAAATTAATTTGAAAATGGGGCCATACAAGCGAAAAAAGCAAAAAATATAAATTACTCAAAATTGAACTCTTCGATCGATTTTTAAAGGTATAGAGTAATTGTAAAATGTGGTAACACAGCGAAAAATTGAGCGAATGCGAATTGCGCTGGGTTCCACATTTTACAATTACTTACGGCTCACTAGTCGTTAAATATGCGATTCACCGAAACTGTTTTAGAGATATAAATTCCTTTTTGAATACCCTGCCATTTCACCCGCGTCCACCTCATTCTACCCGTTAGTCGGTTATGTTCAATAAAAATTAAGCACAGGAATTTGACTTAACTTGATAGCTTGGAATTTTCGCAGTTCATTACTTCACGAAGAGGATGTACGCTAATTTTGAAATTCTGATGTCAATCGTTACCGGACGATGGTATACGTCACGATGCAAAGCTCTGATGTCGTTGATTTTTGGGAAGCATCAAAGCAAATAATTAAGAATTTCAAAAATTGGAAAATTTGATGTCTATTTGAGAAGCCTCGATATTAAATTGCATGCATAAAGCCTTTTTTCCTTAAATGGCTGTGATACCCGTTTAGACTGCAAGAGATGTCAACCTTGGATGGATCTGAGAGACAATCAGACGCCCAGGGAGCACATGGATCCTCTACAGCAGGTGGTAATGGTGCAGGTGGTGGCGGTGGAACGTCTTCTTCAAGACATGAACACACATCTGACAGAATCACTCCGAGGCTTGATAGGAAAAAAGTTGGTGATATCAACTCTTACTCAGTTTCCAGAAAACGAAAAAATGGTGCAGTTTCGTCGGTTTTTGCCAACTTAGCTGAGCGTAGCTATAATGCTATATTCCTGGTTTTTTTTACAGTTCAAAAAATTTATATTCAAAGTTGTATTGGGGCGCTTTCTTTTTACAATTCTAAGAGAAGTATTGGTGGATCGTCTTTTTTATCGGTAATTTCGTTGGAGTGTACTTGAAACAGGAAGTGAAATGCGTGAAAATAGTCTTTAGGTCAAATCGCTGACGAGCTGAGAGGAGAGAGGAGTTTTCCCCTCTCTCGATTATTCATATCGCTTATGAATTTTGACTACGCGAGTGGAATTTTTTTGATCAAGTGCAGCTTTTCGAAACAGTTCTGACTCAAAGGTGTTTTGGTCAATTTTCTAAACTGGTATTTGTGCGTTTGGAAGCTTTTTTGACCATCTGAAGCGAATTTTTATGTCAATTTTCAGCTATTTTTACCATTTTGCCTTGTCTCAAGCTTACCAGCAATTTTTGTTTTCTTCCTTTTTTAATAGCGTTTGGGGAGTTTTGTGGTTAAATTCAGTTGTTCCAGCACTTTTGGTTGTTTCTTAATTTGATTATTTCAACTTTGAGTTGTCACGAGTGGAGAAGTAATGGTTACATGACTCTGCTTGAAGTTACTGAGAACTTCTGGCGTTTATATAATGTCAGAATTTCGAAGTGACTTCTGCAGAGTCACGTAACCATTTTAAGACAGGCACTGTGCAAGTTCAGTTGAAGCTTTGCGGAAGTGATTTTAACCGATTAAACAATCAAAATAGGAGTTTTCTTCCGATTGATGAAAAGGAGAATCACTTTCGCAGACGAATGGCTCTTTTTTTCCAAAGCACTATTGGAGCAAAACAATTTCGATGTTCTTTGATTTTTCTGTTTGATATAAAAAAAAGAGCAAATTGTCCCTGAAAAAGAGTGACCGATGATGCTTCCGTTCTTGGAAAAACAACATGTGACAAGATTCGATGGTGGGAGCATCTGTGGAAACGATGGATTCAAGTTAAAAAAAAGGGAAGACCCTGAATTTTTTGGACATCTATGGATATGATTTTCGCGAGGAGTCTTGGCCAAATACCTTTGTCATTTCATATAAGGGATTTTTTCCGTTTTTCCATCCCCCGAGAATTTTTTCCGTTTTTGCAAGCGATTAGTGGATGACTTAAATATTAAGCTTTTTAGCTTTCAGTATAGCAGCTGAGTTAAGTTGCTATGTTTTGCTGCATTGTCAATTAGTGACATCCGGATAGGTCTCATTGGCTCTCTAATTAGTCATATTTGAGTTCATTTGATAATTTCAATTCAAATCTAACAGTTTTACCGACTCTGACATTATTTTTTTTCCAAAAAGATCTTGCCAGCAAACTGGTTGTCTACCGCGTTTCTACTTCTTTTAATGGATCTACCACTTTGTCTTTTTAATGTGATGTGTTTTGGTTCTATAATTAGCTATATTTGACTCAGATAGGAATGAGAGCAATTACACAGAATCAAATATAACTAATTATAGAACCAAGACACCTCACATTAAAAAGACAGCGTGGCAGATCCATTAAAAGATGTACAAACGCGGCAAACAAGCAGTTTGCTGGCAAGATCAGTATTTTTTGAAAAAATTAGTCAGAGTTGGTAAAACTGTTAGATTTGAATTGAAATCGTCAAATGAACTCAAATATGACTAATTAGAGAGCCAATGAGACCTATCCAAATGTCACTAATTGACAAAGCAGCAAAACATAGCAACTTAATTCAGCTGCTAAACTGAAAGCTATAAAGCTTAATATTTAAGTCAGCCACTAATCACTCTAATGAAATTTGATAACCTAATGCACTGTAATCTAATGAACAGGTTCTATCAGCTGATCCTGTTTCTTTGATTTTAATCTTTTGAGCTTGACCGTATTCACTATATTACTTACACTATATTCCTATATAACAGTTTTCACGATTATTACTACGTCTTTGAAAAATATTGTTGACTTTCAGGATTTTGCCAGCTTTTCTAGTTTTGTTTTTTTTCTGTCACTTATAATGTGAACCTGTTGACAGTTCTCTGTGGGTGAATGTGTCGTATAGGTCCCTATGTGGTCACTTCTATTCATATCTAATTTTTTCATTATTTCATTAAACACTATTTGTTTTTAGTTATTTAGTTTTTTTAGTTTTTTTTTATTAAATTAGTTTATTTGGATTTCGTCTCTTTTTGTAATTCTTTTTGCGTGTGCGTGACGTCATTTTGCATTCTCACTGGAGCGAGTTTTTTTATTCGCGTAAGTTTTGGCCCGAACTTGACCTACCTCACTCTCAAAAACTACTTTTCTTTAATTCAATGAGATTAGGTAAACTGAGTGCGTGTCACTCAGAATCCAGGCTATTTGAGAGCAACTAAGAGAAGCATCAATGAGTTATACAGATTCTTGGCCAAAATTTAACTGCTCAGCAATTAATAAAAGAATTGATTTTTTTTATCTTTTTAGGACTGCAGATCTACGAAGCTATAGCGGCTGCTTTCTGGAAATCTGCCAGCTATGTTGCGTTTTTTCACAATTCAAATCACACAATTCCGTCATACTTAGGTCATATTTTAATCAATATTCAACTGAATAAATTTTACCATTAGATCAATAAATTGATGCGATAAGTTAATATGGCTAAGGTCTAAAGCGAAATAGAAGGAATTACGATAAACCAATCATTCATAGGGCGTTGAGTTCAATTTTTCAGTGAAAAATTTATTTACAATTTAATTGTGCTAATTTCGCACTGGGGCCGATATTTGCCTAACATGGTTGAAATGCAATATAGAAAGATTTTGCTCGCAGTGACGATTCAGAGCTAATTTGTCCTCCTGTTATAGCGCATAGTCACAAGGCAATATGAGGAATTGGCATCAGGTGATAGTTCTACCTTAACATCAATGGCCAGTTCAACAGTGAGTGTCAGCTCTGGATCATCAGGCGGATCCAGCTCAGCTGGTCCAACGACCCCGGGAAGCACCGGGGTAATGCTCAAGGAAGCAGAGAGTGTACTGGACGAGCTGGGATGCTCTAGAGCTCTATTGGAAATCCAGTTTCGGGAAGAGGTGGGAAGTGGATTGGGTCCGACATTGGAGTGGTACACCTTGATATCTCACCAGTTGATGAGGCGGGATCTGGACATGTGGAGACATCATGAATCCTCACAACATGGTAATTACAACAGACCTTTTTGTAGGGCATTTTAACCATTAACTTGTCAATTGAACGTTTTTTAGAGTTGTTAGATATTGGTCAAATTTCAAAAAGAAACGATTACTGAAGACCTTTGATGTTTGATGACCGGGACCACCAACACCCCGTCCCTCATTTTTCTTGTTTGCTCAATGAATGCTTAAACTAGGGGCGTGCCATTTTTGTAGATCCAACAACTGGAGGGCTTCAATTGTGCAACAGCTTAAATGGACTCTTTCCGAGGCCGTATGGACGTTGTGTGAAAAGTGCGGTTATGAACAGAGTCAAAAGCAGATTCCGACTTCTGGGCAAATTCTTGGCCAGAGCTTTAATGGATAACCGACCTGTAGATATTTGGCTTAGTGTGCCCTTCTTTAAATGGCTAATTGCGCCCACTCACCCCTCATCGGGTGCGGGTTCTACTACCTCAGCGAGTGGATCTTCCTCCTCAGGGTCAACTCAATTCATCTCGCCCCCAGATGTGACCTCGGCTGACCTTGAGGCTGTGGACCCTGACCTCTATAAGATTTACTGCAGATTGCGACAGTTAGTCGTAAGGAAGAAACAATTGGAGGCTGACGCATCACTGGTAAAAAAAATCTTTTTTAGTTTTCTTACTAGTTTGCTCAATGTGCGCTACGTGGTGTCAAATATTAATATTAATTTATAAGTATTCGTAATAAATGTTTAATTGCTCTTGAACGAAGTTCATAGCAATTATTGTAAACGTGTGTATCTTTTTTCCGCAAAATTTTTGCTTGACAATTTTGACTTTTCGAGTGACTTTTACGCCCTTGCCTTTTTGCGTTTCGCGTGATTTAAAATTCTCTCTCAATCACAATTTCAAGCGGCTGCACTCAGTTGGCGGTAATTTAATACTAAAAGTCAAATGAAAAGTGCGCCTAAACTGGTGCCATTTTTCACTTTAAATTTTTATAGTGGTATATGTTAACCTCTAATGTGGTTATTTGAATCCCACTTGAACTTCTTAGTCCCCTTTAAGCTCCCCATCCCCCCGACTGAAGCAAGCTGCAATTGATTAGAGCTCCCACTAGTAGTTCGAGAGCAATTCTTCCGAAGTTTAGTCGGTTATGTTTGTTCCCGTGTGACATTACCAGTCGCAAAGAGCTTTTAAGATATTTTTAAGGCTATTTATATGTAATCAGCGATCGTTTTGTGTGCAATTTTAAATGTTTAGAATGTTTAAAACTTTTGATTATAGCTGCGAAGCTGTAAACTGAGCGGAGCTATATTGCGGTGCTCTTGGTTTTTTTTTACAATTCAAAGAATTTGAATCGTATTGGAGCGCTGTCTTTTTTAAAGATCTGTTCACACATTTTCCTGATTTTTGAAGTCAAATTGGAGTAGTGATTTTGGTCACGCCGAAACAGGAAATGGGGCGAAAAAGCTAGTGGTTTTCCGGCGTGAAATTTTTTGCTCTAATTTTAAAGTAGAGTGAGAAAAGGGTGTTTGAACAAAAGTTCGCTTTCTCGCCTGTGGTTTTTTTTGTGTTCAATTGCGGCAATTTCACTTTGATTTATTCTGGTTTTTTTTCGATTTTTTGGATCGGATTTTTTTCTAAATGGTTTTCCCAATCCGTTTATAGTCCATTCTAGGCCTAGTTTTTTGTTTGAATTAAATTTCCCGTTCTCGATAGAGGTTTTTTTGTTCACATGCGGCATTTTGACATTGATTTTGTTTTTAATTTTTTGATCTTATTTTTTAGAAATAGTTTTCTCAATTTACTCATCGTTCGTTCTAGGTATAGTTTTTTGTATAGTCATTGAAAATTCTTTGAATTGTACGTCAGGACTTGTCCTGCTATGTTTTGTTTTGTTTCGTCGTCTGACGCTCTTTTTCGTTTTACATTTGTTCACACAGCAAAGCTGAAAAAATTTTCTGAAGAACTTCTTCCTCTCACTAACGGCGTTTGCGCACGTGACGTCATTTCTCACTCGCTTTAGCAAAAGTTTTTTGCGTGATTAGGTTTTTGATCACAAGTGACTTACCTCACTCATTAAAATGACTTTTGCTCTTTAAAACTTAAGTTTAATTTGAATTTGTTTAAGGTCAAAGGAACCCATATGTGCAGTAAAGGTCCCTAATAAGAGGCTTCTGCGGGATGAATTTTAACAAGCTTTATTAATTCATCGCTGAATGTTTTTTACCTAGCTTTTTGAGCGGCGTCGTTTTTTTAAATTTAGATCTGTCTCTGTTTCTATCTCTATTATACGGCACGCAGGTCTATTCTTTCGCAGCTATTCCGGCAATCTGCCGGCTATGTTATGATTTTAAAATTGAGCTGTTAATATCATTTATTAATCCCAAAAGCTAGTTTTGGGTTCAAAATGTTGGTAATTTTGTAGAATGCATCAAGTTTACAATTGGCACTCGAGAGTTTGACATTAGACAACTCATCAATCGAGAGTCTGGATCTGACATTCGAGGTGCCTGGATACAATATCGAGATGTGCAAGGGAGGCAAAGACACAGTGGTCACTATTCACAATCTAGAAAACTATTTGGATCTGTTGATTCACTGGACGTTGAGGGAAGGTGTCCACAGACAATTCCAGGCGCTCAAAGAAGGCAAGCAGCTTTTTGGTTTTTGACTATTTCCCCGTAGCTGAAAACTAAAATTTTTTGCAATTTCTGCCCCCATGGATTCGTTAGATTCAATTTTTGGAAGTGTGACAGCTAACCATAGTAGCAACTAATTCGAAATGTTAGAAAATTTCGAAAAACTTCTGCTGAAACAAGCCTAAACCTCAAGGGTTGGGGGACTAAATTTGTTCTCCCGATTAAAGAAATGATTCGAAAAGTACTCTTAGATGCTGTCACAGAATACCAAAGCGATTTGAAATAAGACAAGGGTATTAGTATCCACTGTGCTAGGACGTGGAAGTGTTCCAACCTTTCAAATAATCATTTTTTTCATAGGGGGAATATGCGACTTTTTAATCGCCGCAAAGCTCACTGCTTTTTTCACAGTTCACAGAATTTGAATTATATTGTGGTGCTGTCTTTTTTTAAAGATCTGTTCATACATTTTAATGATTTCTGTTAATTTCTCTTAATTGGAGTAGTGATTTTTTTTACTTTTCGTCGAACAGATTTTTGTTTTGTCTTACCCTGACTTCTTGGAATTGACTTTTTCGATGACTTACCTCACTAAAAAAGACTTTTGAATTCACTTATGGAACTTTTATGAGCATTTACTTATTAAAGGTCAACAGTGTGCATCTAAGTAGTGCCAAACATATATGCCCTAATTCTTGATTATTAGAGTCTTGAGTTTTTGATTTCGAATATTAATTTTGGGATCTTCTCCGTTTGTGCCCCTAGTACGTTATGCGCCCCCAGTTACAGAGCACGTGCCATTACATAGTAAGTAATTATGTAAAAAATACTGCACGTGCATCTGAGGGGTGCAAATAATATGCGCCCACTAAGCTGAGGGGGCACAAACGGAAAAGATTCTAATTTTGAAAAGACCTATTATGGCCTTCTCCTTATAGAGCTTATGTGTCTCATAAAAATGACAGTCCAAAGCTAACCCAAAAAGTCTAGTGATCTATTACAGGACTGGTGGTCGATCTGTCTATCTAATCTCTTTAGTTGTTTCAATTCATGGAAGGTCGCAAGCGTCTATCTTGGCTATTTTCCGGCAATCTGCCGGCTATGTTTTTGGTCGCACATGACTCACTTCACTCAAAATTGATTTTCCTCGCTATCAAAATGATTTTCATAATTCAAGGAGATCAAGTCAACAGTATGTGTTACCATAGTTGAAGGTTTGAGACCAGTTAGCAGCAATAAGTTAAAGGTTCCTAATAAATTTACACCTCATTAATAAAAATATGAATTCCTTTTTTTTCGGTTTGTGTGTTACGCAGATACAAAGACTCAGATACAAAGCTACCGCTGCTTTTGCTTTGCAATCTGAAAGCTATTTTGAATTTTCAAATTGTACAAACAAAGTGATTTTTTGTGAGATCAGAAACAGCAAACAGTGTTTTAATATGACAGATGGTTCTTTTCATACCTATGACAACGGCTTCCAAGATACCTGCGTTGATATTGACAATCAATTACTTCAATCATGAAAAGCAACATTGCAATTGCAGTAAATAGCTGATTGATTCACATGACACGGATTGTGAGTAGATGAAGCCAGAAAAAAGAAAATGGATTCAAAATTTAGTTTTTTAATAGCCGCACAGCGATAGCTGGGGGTTTTATTGGCCTTCTCTTGGTTTTTTACAATTCAAAGAATTTGAATTGTATTGGGGCGCGTTCTTTCAACATCTGTTCACACGTTTTTATGATTTTTGAAGTCAAATTGGAGTAGTGATTTTGGTCACGCCGAAACAGGAAGTTAAATGAAAAAGCGAGTGGTTTTGCGGCGAGAAACTTTTGCGCTCTAATTTCAAAGTAGAGCGAGGGAACAGTTTTTGAACAAAAATTCGCTGCGGCAATTTCATTTTCATTTATACTGTTTTTTTTTTTCGATTTTTCTTATCGGATTTTTTCTAAATGATTTTCCTAATCAAAAATTTCATTCTAGGCCTGGTTTGTTTGAACCAAAATTCCTTTTCTCGCTAGTGGCTTTTTTGTTCACATGTGGCATTTGTTCATCGATTTTCTGTTTTTTTTTTATTTTTTATCTGATTTTAAAAAAAAATATTCTCAGTTCACTCATAGTCCTTTCTAGGCCTAGTTTTTTGTTTACTCAATGAAAATTCTTTTAATTGTACGTCAGTTATTGTCCTGCTATGTTTTTCTATTTCGTCAAGATTTTTGTTACGACCATATGACGTCACAACCACTTTTTGTTCGTTCGTTCATGCAATTTCAACTGAAACGCGTGCGTGACGTCAGTTTTCGCTCTTAGTCGAGTTTTTTCTTCATTTGCGTGATTAAATGTTTGGTCACACGTGAATTACCTCACTCTCAAAAATGACTTCCTCACTTTGAAATTGAATTTTATTTTCTTCAATTCGAAGAGATAAGGTCAAGTGAATGTGTCACTCTAAATGTAGGTTATTTAAGAGCAGCTGATGGAAGCAACAATAACTTATACAGATTATTAATCAAAATATAACATCTCAGCCTTCAATGGAAAGACAATTAATTTTTTGGTCTGCCTTTTACTGTTTTTTTTGAGACTGCAGATCTACGAAGCTATTTTCGCTTAGTCGAGTTTTTTGTTCATTTGCGTGATTAAATTTTTGGTCACACGTGAATTACCTCACTCTCAAAAATGACTTCCTCACTTTGAAATTGACTTTCATTTTCTTCAATTCGAAGAGATAAGGTCAAGTGAATGTGTCACTCTAAGTGTAAGTTATTTAAGAGCAGCTGATAGAAGCAGCAATAACTTATACAGATTATTAATCAAAATATAACATCTCAGCCTTCAATCAAAAGACAATTAAATTTTCTTGGTCTGCCTTTTACTGTTTTTTCGAGACTGCAGATCTACAAAGCCATTTTCGCTTTTTTGTGGCAATCTGCCAGCTATGTTGTTAAAATTTTCTCAAAGGAAAGTGACTTGTTTATCTGGTTTATTGCTCTCGAAGAAAGCTTGTAATAACTATTTTAGTCCTCTTGGCTTTTTTTATGCGATTTTTCGCTTGACCAATTTTTTATCTGACCCATTTGACTTCTCGTCCCTCAAAACGGGATAAACAGGTAGCGCCCAGTCGTCATTAAGTTTCATTCGAAGGTTTTACCCCTGTTTAGTAGGCCTTCAAGTGCTTAGTTTGATGACGTTCCCGGGATGGTCATAGTTTAAGTTTGAAAGGTCATTTTGAGCCCAAACTTGCCATTTTTTCTTCATTTTTTTGTTATTTGAATTTCTTTTTGAACGAGTCTACAATTATGGCTGATTAAAGCTGATAGAGGTCTCAAGACATAAGTACTTTTTATCACCATTTCATAATAAGTTGCTGAAAAGTTTTATGAGCCAGTGAAACTATTTCGGGCTTGGAATAAGGATACTGGTTAGTCTCCTGTGACAATGAAATGGTTCCGAAGATATTAATACCACGAATTTTAGCAAGATTTTTATTGTTTTTAAAATTTCTGAATTTTTTGTCCTTTTCTGAATTTAACTGTTATTACTGGCCAACAAAACTTTTTAATTCTTGCTGATGGGTTACATGACAAAACTCCAGAGACAAAAAATATTTTTGAACGTTTTCAATGGGAAATCTGGAAGCTTTGCACTTAATTTTTGCATTATTTTAAATTTTTTTTCAAAATATGAGCTTTTTTATTTGATTTATTTACTAACAATGCTAGAAAATTAAAAGTTGCAGAATCGAATCAAGCTCAAGTTCCTCAGTAAACTGTGGCTAGCTACTGACAGCGCCAACCACTCGCCGGTCCTTTGAGGGCGATTCGCCCGACGTTAGTCGGTTGTTATAAATAATTGCTCTGAAGCTTTTTTGAAAATGTTAATTATTCTTTAGGTTTCTCCAGCCTCTAGGGTTTGATAATTGGTTACTGCATAGTTTCTAGTTGTAATGGAATGTATTTTTTATTCCAACATCAAGAATTTTAGCATTTTTTTGACAAAAATTGCAATTTTTTTCATTTTGTCATTTTTCAAGTTTTTAAGACCCAAGGGCCATAAAGCCTCCTTAGGGGTTTGATTATAAGTTGTGAAAAATTTTTGTTAGCCATAGAATGTTTTTCAACTTTTTAGTATCACAATTTTTTAGCAATTTTTTGATGAAACTTTTTTGAAATTTATGTCATTTTTTTAGATTTCGCCCGCCTCAAGAACCAAGAATGCGCCTCTATGGTTTGATAATGGGTTACTGCATAGTTTTTAGATGTAATTGAATTTTTTTCAATATTCTAATATCTCGAATTTAAGCAATTTTTAAACAAAAATTTAGCAATTTTCAAGTTTTTTGAAATTGTTTATTTATAGGTTTCTCGAACCTCAAGAGCCAAGGTAGCTCCTCTAGGGTTTCATAATAGGTTACCGCATAGTCTCTAGATGTAATAGAATGCTTTTCATTTTTTGACCTTGCAATTTTTTTCGTTTTTTTGACATTTATGGTCATTCAAGATTTTTTTCAGACCCAAAGGCCAGAAAACCTCCTCACATGGGTTTGATAATAAGTTATTAAAAAATTCTGATGGCCATGGAATATTTTTAAACGTTTTAATATCACAAGTTTTTGCATTTTTGATAAAACTTGCTTTTTTTCAAGTTTTTTTCAGTATTTTCGAATTTTGTTTTTTGGCACCAGGAGCCCAGGTACCTCATTCGAGACTTGGTAATAGGCTGCTGCATGGTTTCCGGACTCAATGGAATAGTTGGTAATTTTTGAATGACTCGAGTTCTATCAAATTTTTGATAAAATTTTATATTTTTCAATATTTTAAACTTGTTATGTTCCAGGTTTATGATCTTTGAGCCAGTGAAACTTTTTCAGGCTTGGAATAAGGTTACTGGTTAGTCTCCTGTGACATTGAAAGGTTCCGAAGATGTTAATATTCTGAATTTCAGCAAGATTTTTGTTAATCGTTTTTAAAATTTCTGAATATTTCTGACCTTTTCTCAGTTTAACGATCATTACTGGCCAACGGAACTTTTTAAGTCTTGCTGATGGGTTACATGACAGAACTCTAGAGGCAAAAATAATTGAACAATTTTACGGCCAAATGTGCAATTTTTTCTTTTGAATTTTGTACTTTCTAAAATGGGCTATGCAGGTTTGTAGCATTTAATTTTTGCTCTTTTTTTCAATATTGAATCTTGTCATTTCAGGCAAAACATCAGGCGAAGCAAAACAAATTTTTTGGCGATCCATGATAAAAATGAAAGAAGGAATACTATTCATCTGCGAAGGTCGTGCAACTTTTTAATTGCTCTTGAACGAATTTCATAGCAATTATTGTAAACGTGTTGGTCTTTTTAAGCAAATTTTTTGCTGGACAGTTTTGCGTTTTTCTGTTAGAACATTCTTTGACTTCTCAAGTGACTTTTTCACGCTTTCGCCCTTCATTTTTGAGTGATCTCTATTGCGCTTACTCCGAAATAAAGCTTGTTGCTAATATAAAACCGGTTGCCGCATAGCAACAAAAGGGCCTGATACCCGAGTGAGTAGTGCTCCTGGTTAGAGATCGAGAGATCGATTTTTCGAGTCTCGGCTTGGTCAAATGATATTCCACCCGCCTGTCGTTCGAGAGCAATTCTTCTGACATTAGTCAGTTTGTTTTTGAACGAAACGAACCGAATAAAATCCTATGATTGAATTTTATGGCTATTATGTATGATGAAATTGGACTCTGTGCTCATGCCCAAAATGAGGGGCCAGGTACCTCATTCGAGATTTGGTAATAAGCTGGTGCATAGTTTCTAGACTTAATGGAATGGTTGTTAATTTTAATGACTCGAGTTTTTATCAAATTTTTGATAAATTTCAATTTTCAAATTTTTGAAAACTTATTTTGTTCCAGTTTATGGATGTTTATGAACCAGTGAAACTATTTCAGGCTTGGAATAAGGATTCTGGTTAGTCTCCTGTGACAGTGAAATGGTTCCGAAGATATTAATACCACGAATATTAATACCACGAAGATATTAATACCACGATTTCTAAATGTAGGTTATTTAAGAGCAGCTGATGGAAGCAGCAATAACTTATACAGGTTATTAATCAAAATATAACATCTCAGCCTTCAATGAAAAGACAATTAAATTTTTTTGGTCTGCCTTTTACTGTTTTTTTGAGGCTGCAGATCTACGAAGCTATTTTCGCTTAGTCGAGTTTTTTGTTCATTTGCGTGATTAAATTTTTGGTCACACATGAATTACCTCACTCTCAAAAATGACTTCCCCACTTTGAAATTGACTTTTATTTTCTTCAATTCGAAGAGATGAGGTCAAGTGAATGTGTCGCTCTAAATGTAGGTTTTTTAAGAGCCGCTGATAGAAGCAGCAATAACTTATACAGATTATTAATCAAAATATAACATCTCAGCCTTCAATGAAAAGACAATTAAATTTTCTTGGTCGGCCTTTTACTTTTTTTTTGAGACTGCAGATCTACGAAGCTATTTTCGCTTTTTCTGGAAATCTGCCAGCTATGTTGTTAAAATTTTCTCAAAGGAAAGTGACTTGTTTATCTGGTTTATTGCTCTCGAAGAAAGCTTGTAATAACTATTTCAGTCCTCTCGGCCTTTTTTATGCGATTTTTCACTTGACCAATTTTTTATCTGACCCATTTGACTTCTCGTGCCTCAAAACGGGATGAACAGGTAGCGCCCAGTCGTCTGTAAGTTTCATTCGAAGGTTTTACCCCTGTTTAGTAGGCCTTCAAGTGCTTAGTTTGATGACGTTCCCGGGATGGTCATAGTTTAAGGTTTAAAGGTCATTTTGAGCCCAAACTTGCCATTTCTCCGTCGTTTTTTGTTATTTGAATTTCTTTTTGAACGAGTCTACAATTATGGCTGGTTAAAGCTGATAGAGGTCTTTTGCAAGACATAAGTACTTTTTATCACCATTTCATAATAAGTTGCTGAAAAGTTTTATGAGCCAGTGAAACTATTTCGGGCTTGGAATAAGGATACTGGTTAGTCTCCTGTGACAATGAAATGGTTCCGAAGATATTAATACCACGAATTTTAGCAAGATTTTTATTGTTTTTAAAATTTCTGAATTTTTTGTCCTTTTCTGAATTTAACTGTTATTACTGGCCAACAAAACTTTTTAATTCTTGCTGATGGGTTACATGACAAAACTCCAGAGACAAAAAATAGTTTTGAACGTTTTCAATGGGAAATCTGGAAGCTTTGCACTTAATTTTTGCATTATTTTAAATTTTTTTTTCAAAATATGAGCTTTTTTATTTGATTTATTTACTAACAATGCTAGAAAACTAAAAGTTGCAGAATCGAATCAAGCTCAAGTTCCTCAGTAAACTGTGGCTAGCTACTGACAGCGCCAACCACTCGCCGGTCCTTTGAGGGCGATTCGCCCGACGTTAGTCGGTTGTTATAAATAATTGCTCTGAAGCTTTTTTGAAAATGTTAATTATTCTTTAGGTTTCTCCAGCCTCTAGGGTTTGATAATTGGTTACTGCATAGTTTCTAGTTGTAATGGAATGTATTTTTTTATTTTAACATCAAGAATTTTAGCATTTTTTTTGACAAAATTGCAATTTTTTCATTTTTTTTGTCATTTTTCAAGTTTTTAAGACCCAAGGGCCATAAAGCCTCCTTAGGGGTTTGATTATAAGTTGTGAAAAATTTTTGTTAGCCATAGAATGTTTTTCAACTTTTTAGTATCACAATTTTTTAGCAATTTTTTGATGAAACTTTTTTGGAATTTATGTCATTTTTTTTTAGATTTTGCCAGCCTCAAGAACCAAGAATGCGCCTCTATGATTTGATAATAGGTTATTGCATAGTTTTTAGATGTAATTGAATGTTTTTCAATATTTTATTATCTCGAATTTAAGCAATTTTTAAACAAAAATTTAGCAATTTTCAAGTTTTTTGAAATTGTTTATTTTTAGGTTTCTCGAACCTCAAGAGCCAAGGTAGCTCATCTAGGGTTTCATAATAGGTTACCGCATAGTCTCTAGATGTAATAGAATGCTTTTCAAATTTTGACCTTGCAATTTTTTTCGTTTTTTCTTTACATTTATGGTCATTCAAGATTTTTTCAGACCCAAAGGCCAGAAAACCTCCTCACATGGGTTTGATAATAAGTTATTAAAAAATTCTGATGGCCATGGAATATTTTTAAACGTTTTAATATCACAAATTTCTGCATTTTTGATAAAACTTGCTTTTTTCAAGTTTTTTTCAATATTTTTGAATTTTGTTTTTTGGCACCAGGGGCCCAGGTACCTCATTCGAGACTTGGTAATAGGCTGCTGCATGGTTTCTGGACTCAATGGAATGGTTGGTAATATTTGAATGACTCGAGTTTTATCAAATTTTTGATAAAATTTTATTTTTTTCAATATTTTGAAAACTTGTTATGTTCCAGGTTTATGATCTTTATGAGCCAGTGAATCTTTTTCAGGCTTGGAATAAGGTTACTGGTTAGTCTCCTGTGACATTGAAAGGTTCCGAAGATGTTAATATCCTGAATTTTAGCAAGATTTTTGTTAATCGTTTTTAAATTTTCTGAATATTCCTGTCCTTTTCTCAGTTTAACGATCATTACTGGCCAACGAAACTTTTTAAATCTTGCTGATGGGTTACATGACAGAACTCCAGAGGCAAAAATAATTTTGAACAATTTTACAGCCAAATGTGCAATTTTTTTGAATTTTGTACCTTCTAAAATGGGCTATGCAGGTTTATAGCATTTAATTTTTGCTTTTTTTTTCAATATTGAATCGTTTCATTTCAGGTTAATTTCTGAGCAGGCCCGATTTTTGTTTTAGTAGTTGTTTAGAGCAATAAAATTAGCCTCGAAAAGCCGTAGAATTTACTCAAACTGTTATAAAAGCGGTTAAAATAGGCGAAGCAAAAACTAATTTTTTGGCGATCCATGATAAAAATGAAAGAAGGAATACTATTCATCTGCGAAGGTCGTGCAACTTTTTAATTGCTCTTGAACGAATTTCATAGCAATTATTGTAAACGTGTTGGTCTTTTTTAAGCAAATTTTTTGCTTGACAGTTTTGCGTTTTTCTGTTAGAACATTCTTTGACTTCTCAAGTGACTTTTTCACGCTTTCGCCCTTCATTTTTGAGTGATCTCTATTGCGCTTACTCCGAAATAAAGCTTGTTGCTAATATAAAACCGGTTGCCGCATATCAACAATAAGGGCTTGATACCCGAGTGAGTAGTGCTCCTGGTTAGAGATCGGGAGATCGATTTTTCGAGTCTCGGCGTGGTCAAATGATTTTCCACCCGCCTGTCGTTCGAGAGCAATTCTTCTGACATTAGTCAGTTTGTTTGTGAACGAAACGAACCGAATAAAATCCTATGATTGAATTTTATGGCTATTATGCATGATGAAATTGGACTCTGTGCTCTTGCCCAAAAAACTGCAATTGGTGATCTGTTTGTTGTTTCGGTTAACTCAACTAGGAATACCATAAACCCTTGAAGTGGTATTAGAACCAGTTTAATTCAAAAGTACGTTTGGAATAATTTTTTGTGCAGTTCAAAGAACGGGAGTAATTCCTAAAATTGTTTGATATATCGGATGGATCCTCGGTTTCGGAAGGAATGTTCATTGGATTTCAAACAGTCTAACCTGTTTTCAACCGGAACAACTTTTTTTGCAATATTTTCAACCCAAAATTTTTTTGCGTTTCTTGATTTCGCCTTGATAATTAAGTATTTTCCATTAGCAGTTTCACTTCCATTAGAGCCAATTAAGTGACTTCCATTAGAAGTTTTGTAAAAGGTTGAAAAAGTCTTCAACAATCGATCAGTTTTTCAAGTGCTTTTTAATGGTTACACATTTATATCTCCACAAAAAATATATTTCGGCCAAATTTGACTGAAAAAATGAGGATAGCACCCATTGCATGGAATATTGGAACAAAAATTCATTTCTTTCAGAGACAGTTATTTTCCCAGATGATTACTTTAGAGTTGTTTTCCGAATATGGCTGAGTAATTATAATATATAGTAATCTACGTGCTCTCTGTTCAAAAACTGTTTCTAAATCTACGTGGTAAAACAATGAGAAATTACTATTTTTGTCTAAAGTATTGGTTTTTCTCTTATATGTCCGATCAAATTCGATGCTTTTTTTATCTCTTCTAAATAGCTTTAGTTTTATGTTCACTGCAAAAATTAGTTGTCACAATTTCTGAGGGGAAGAATTAAAATTTGATAATTTTCATTTTAATTTTTTTTATTAGCCGCAAATCGATAGCTCTCTTGGTTTTTACAATTCAAATAATTTGAATTCTATTGAGGCGCTCTCTTTTTTTACAGATCTGTTCACATTTTTATGATTCTGGAACTCAAATTGGAGAAGTGATTTTGGTCACGCCGAAACATGAAAGAGAGTGAAGAGCGAGTGGTTTTGTGGCGCTAATTTTTCACTCCAACTTCTAAGTTGAAACAGAAAATGGTGTTTGAATAATAATTCTCTTTCTCAAATGTGATTTTTTTTTGTTCACATGCTTCAATTTGACTTCGTTTTTGCTAATTTTCTCAATTTTTGTTTGGATTTTTCTAAGTGGTATTTCCTTTCCATTTATTCTAAATTCTAGGTCTGGTCTTTTGTTTAGTGAATGAAAATTCTTTGAATTGTATCAGGACTTTTTCTGCTATGTTTTTTTTCGTCGGCGATTTTTGCTACGATCATATGACGTCACAATTTATTCAAATCTGCTTTTTGATTGTTCCTTGCAATTTCAACTGAATTGCGTCAACGTGACTTTATATTCAACCCTTAGTTGAGCGAATTTTTTGTTCATTCGTGGGATTAAGTTTTTGGAGACACGTGGCTTACCTCACTCAATAATGATTTCCTCATTTTCAGAATGACTTCAATTCTCTTCAATTTAAGGAGATTAGGTGATATAACTGGGTGTGTTTTACTCCTAATTTAAGGTTAATTGAGAGCAGCCATTAGAAGCAGCAATAAGTTAAACATACTCTTATAATGTAACATCTCATCATTTAATAAATTTTTCTTTGGTCGGTTTTTTATACTATCTTTTCGAGACAGCAGATCTACAAAGCTATTGCGGCCATTTTCTTGCAATCTGGCAGCTATGTTTTAATTTTCTTACATATCACTCTAGAAATTAATGATAACCTGGATTTTTCACTCAAACCTAGCGGTCATGTTTAATTGCGCTCAGACGAAGTTTGTAGCAATCATAGTCCTGTCGGTCTTTTTATGCGATTTTTCGCTTGTCCGATTTTTCGTCTGACGTTTTTGACTTTTCGTCCTCAATAATAAAGGTGCAAAACACTCTTTCGAACGTAAATTGAATCAAAATACATATGCATCAACCTGTAAGCATTAAGGTGTACAAAGCAACAAGTAAAACTTAGACGGCAAGATTTTTTTGTTGTTCATTTAACAGGTTTTTTTGTCTGATGTCATTGACGTCAAATCGGTTCGTATTCAGTCGACACTTGTCTAGAAAACCTAAAAATATTAAACCGAAAACCAGCTTAATCGATACATATAGTGGTTATATTTACTTAAAATTAGGTTAAATGAACTTTTTCGGAACTTTCTACGTATATTAAATCATATTTAATTCCTATTTTAAAGTTTAGAAATACTCGATTCTGATTGGCTGAAATTCGTTCATTTACTACGTAACACTCGAAAACGGGATAAACAGGTAGCGCCCAGTGGGCATTAAATGCTGTTAGTCCCTTTCAGCTCTGTTTCAGCTCAAACAGTTTTGGAGACTTATACTTATAGTGTGAAGGGCGGTTCTTAGAGGTTGAAGACCCCTCCTCTGTTGACCCCCCTCCACTATTGCCCCCACCCTACGCGCTGTTAACCTCCCCCCCCCCCCCAACCCACTGTTGCATCACCCTCCCCCTACCCCTCCTTCCCCCCCCCCCCCCCCCCCCCTCCCATCTGCCCTCGGTGCACCCCGCCCTCCCTCCCCCGTTACTAACGAACAACCGCTCGCTAAGAAAACGCAAATTTATACTATTTTGCACAATTCTTTTCAAGTTTTTGAAAAAAATGTTGACATTTCTTGATTTTATTAGCCCTAGGTGTTAAGGAACCTTCTCTAGGTTTTAATATTAGGTAATGGAATGGTTTCAACATTTAAACATCACAAATTTTAGCATTTTTTTTACGAAACGTGGATTTTTTCAAATTTTTTGACTATTTTTTTCCTTATTCAGGTTTTTCCAGACCCAGGGGCCAGAAAACTTCCTAAGAGGTTTGATAATAAGTTACTGAAAAATTTTTTATTGCCCATGGAATAATTTTCAACTTTTCAATGTCACAAATTGTATCAATTTTTTGAGAGAACTTGCTTTTTTAAGTTTTTTAATTTTGGTCATTTTTTACATTTTTCTAGCCACAAGAGCCAAGGAACCTCCTCTAGGGTTTGATAATATGTTACTGCATAGTTTCCAGATGTATTGGAATGTTTTTCAAGATTTTAATATCACGAATTAAAGTAATTTTTTAAACTTCTTGCAATTTAAGTTTTTTGAAGTTTTTTTTTTAGAATTTTTGAAGTTTCTCTAGGCTCAAGGGCCACGGAGCGTCCTCTGGGGTTCGATAATATGTTACTGCATATTTTATAGATGTAGTTGAATGTTTTTCAATGTTTTTATAACGAATTCAGCAATTTTTCAAATTGTTTGCAATTATATCACCTTTTTGAATTTTTTCCGACAAAAGGGGCCGTGGGTCCTCCTCAAAGGATTGATAATAAGCTTTTGCAAAGTCTTTAGAGTTAATGGAATGGTGATTAATATTTTTTCTGATCCAGTTCTGGTAATTTTTGGATAAAATTTAAAATTTTTCCATTTTTCGGAAAATTTTTGTGTTCCAAGTGTATGGATTTGAGCCAGTGAAACTATTTCAGGCTTGAAACAGGGATACTAGGTAGTCTTGAGACAATGAAGTGGTTCTTTAAATATTCATATCTTGATTTTTGGCAAGATTTTGTTAAACTTAGCAAAAGTTTCCAAAATTTTTCAATACTTTTTGTCTTTCTGAGTTTAACGATTATTACTGACAAACGAAACATTTTAAGTCTTGGAGATGGGTTACGTGAAAGAACTTTCGAGACAAAAAGTGGTTTTGAACTTTTTTTACTGCGAAGTTGAAGACTTTTGTATTTAATTTTGCCTTTTTCAATTTTTCTATATGTTTTGTTTACTAAGAAGGCTAGATAAATAGAAGTTGCGAAGACGGCTCCCATCATGGAAATTATTCCCATTTCTCTTTCTGTCGTTTAGTGTTTTTCCATTTTCTGTTTTGTTCATACTTTATATCTCTCTCTCTCTCTCTCTCTCTCTCTTGTTGATGCCGCACTTCTGCTGCTGTAATGTGGCGTAATGCCAACATCTCTGATCCTCATTAACAATGAGTTATAGCAGATGTTTTTATCATAAATGATTTAACAGGCACTTTTAAAGAAATCATTATTAATTGCTCTCAAAAACAATTTGTAGCAAATATATTAGTCCTGTTTGTCTCTTTTATGCAATTTTTCGATTGACCGAGTTTTCGTCTGACGCATTTGACTTTCGTCTTCAGAAACGAGATAAAGAGGTAGCTCCCAGTTTGCATAAAGTTCTCTTAGAGCCGTTCAGCCCACTAGTCTTCAAGTATTCGATTAACAAAAAATGTTCTGGAGACTTATACTTATGGTGTGAAGGGCGGTTCTTAGAAATTGATTCCACACCCCACCCATGCACCTCCCCCCACATCAGTCCCCCGAATCCACTTTTGCATCCCGGCTGCGATCACCCTAAGCCCCTTCAATTAATTTACGGCTAGCTTCACTAAACCGTGGCTAGCTACTGACGAAGCCAACCGCTCACCGGTCGGTTGAGAGCAATTCGCCCGACCTTGGTCGGTTATGTTCAAGAATAAAATTTTAAGCATACACTACCTAGTACTAGGGCAGATACTCACGAGGTGCGAATTTTAAACATGTAAGAATTTTGCTGTTGTCTTTTCTTCTCCAACCAATTATGTTTTTTTTAATCCTGTTCTACCTGTGGGTATTTTCGAGCTCACTGTTTAACAATTGGTTAATCACCGTTTGCGAGGTGTTTCCGAGCCAAAAATTTTAAAACAAACAATTTTTGATGAAAGTTCTTTTTCCGAAAAGTTGTTAACCGACCCTTCTGATTCTTAAGAGATATGAAACCTAAGCAGTTATCAAATTATTTAGTTCGCAGTGCTTTTTAGGATTAAAATGCAAACCTAACCTCTGACAAACGTTTCAGCGACCTGTTCTGGTTTGGGCCCAAAGTACGATACGATGTAGCAATAGCTTATAGTCTCAGTTGTGAAAACTTTGATCGCTGAGTTTGGTCGAGAATTTGAACTGAAAAATGATTTTTTAAAATGATTGCCTGGTATGATTTAGGTTTCGAAACAGTATTCAAGCTAGAGCAACTGAGGTGCTTCTTGGCCCATGAGATGGAGCAGCTCTTCTGTGGAGGAGGGGGTCCAGGAGGCTCTACTTGGAGTCCCAAGGAGATCGCAGACTGTTGCAAATTTGATCATGGATATACTCGTGAGAGGTGAGAGGAAGGTTTTCCGATAATAGCACATTTTTGTGAGCTATATCACTCTCCCCGGCTGTTTGTAGCTGCGAAGCTGTAAGCTGAGAATTTGTATTGAAGATATATTGCGGTCATCTTGGTTTTTGTTTTGTGGTCGTTTGACTTTTTTTTTGTTTTATAATTTTTGCGCGCAGCAAATTTCAAAACATCTTGGTTTGTTGATCTTTTTGAGCTGAACTATGTGATAAGTTTTTTTAATCATGACTGACTTTCCTCACTCTAATGACTTCTGATTTTATTAAGGTCACCTGGGAGCACTCTAGTCCCTTTAGAGGTCAATATAGGACTCCTATATAATGATCAATATTATTAATAAGCATGACGACCAAAATCTAATGACAACCCGGTTTGAAGTTTCTTTGACTTCATACGAGGATCATACATGATTTCATGTTGTCCATACTTGATTTCTTAGTGCGGTCCTTGTATAAAACCAAAGAAATCATATATGATCCTTTTATGATTAACAAGAAATCATACATGATCTTAGTATGACTACCAAGAATTATACATCTATTTTTCATGAAAATCTTATACAATTTGTTTTTTTTTATCATTTTTCTGTAAGGCATCTTCTATGTGACTACCAGGCATCACTTTGTGATCCGCCAAAAGACCCTAACTTACAATATCATTTGCAAAGTTGGGCACTAAATAAAAGAGTAAGTCCGATTACATAACGAAAGTTTTGATATTATCTGAAGCCAGTTTATAACTATAAATGCCCATTTATGTGAAATAATTAAAAACTTTTTATAGCATTTAACCTCAAATTCGTTTTTTGAATATGTTTAATTTGCAAAGTTAATCTTTTAGCGCACGCAAAGAATCAAATGTGGATTGCAAATGCGATAATTTATTATGTCGTCTGACTATATTATACGTGAATTTGTGGCACCAGTCAATGTTTTATATGTCATATATGACCTTGTATGATTTCCAAGAAATGTTTTATGTGTCATATTTGATCCTTGTATGACTACCAAGAATTAATAAAAATCATATTTGACCTAGTATGAATACTAAGAATCATATATGACTTAGTATGAATTCAAAAGAAAGTTGTATGATCGGTGACCTGGGAAATTTGAATTTTTTTGAAACGGTTGATAACGTTTGTCTTTTATAAAAAGTTGGCAACTCAATTTTGTATCTGTTGCTATCTTTATGCTACGTCATCAACGTCTCTTTCGAAGCTATTTCGGCAATCTGTCGGCTATGTTTTTCATGTAATGTATCTTTTGCGTGATTGAGTGACTTTTTGGTCTCCTCTTGATCTTTTTAACAGCCGCACAGCGATAGCTGGAGTTATTATTGGCCTTATCTTGGTTTTTCGTCTTCCCGATTTTTGTTACGACCATATGACGTCACAACCACTTCAAATCTGCTTTTTGTTCATTCGTTCATGCAATTTCATCTGAAGTGCGTGCGTGACGTCATTTTTTGCTCTTAGTGGAGCGAGTTTTTTTTTGTTCATTCGCGTGATTAAATTTTTGGTCACACTTGACTTACCTCTCTCAAAAATGACTTCCTCTCTTTGAAATTGACTTTTATTTACTTTAATTCAAAGAGATAAGGTCAAATGGGTGTGTGTCACTCTAAATGAAGGCAGCTAATAGAGCAGCTAATAGAGGCAGCAAAAACTTATACAGATTTTTTTAAAAAAATAGAACATATCAGCCTTCAATTAGAAGACGAATTTTTTTGGTCTGTCTTTTTAATAGCCGCCCTCATCTTCTCAGCCGGCTATTATAGCGCTCCTATTTTTTTTTACTTCGTCGAACTTTTTTTCGCTTTACCATTTTGCCCTCTTTTCAGCATTTTGCGTGAAATCCCTTTGACTTCTCTAGGCTAGTTTCTCTCTTCTCTCGTTCTGCTAAAAGTGAATTTGAACATCAGTTGCTCAGCAAATCAATTCAAAATAGTTAGAGTCAGAATAAATAAAAAAATGGAGTCAGAAATAGAAACGGGATAAACCCATAAAGCCCAATTTTAGATGCCCGCTATTTGAACGTCGTTCCTATAAGTCTTAGTTACCATCTCTTATGCTTATTGGTTTTGATAGTAGCCCCTGTAGCCTCTCTTTAAGAAACAGAAGTATGTTCAACTACGAAATGCCATCAAAATAAATCGGACTTAAAAAATGTTTTTGTACAAAAATCTTTTTTTTTTCAATATCTTCTATTTCAATCCCAATCATGCTTATTGGAATCAACGGTGGCTATTTTCCGGCAATCTGCCGGGTATGTTTTACTGTTTTTTTGAGACTGCAGATCTATGAAGCTATTGCGGCTATTTTCTGGCAATCTGCCATCTATGTTTTGAAATTGAATGAATTGGAATTTTTGTTGGGGCGCTATTGTGATTGTTTTGGGGGTGCTGTGTTCAGAAATTTTTTTGATCGGGATTGTTCGAAACAGGAAATGCCGCACGTCAACTAAGTATTTAGATCAAATTCCTGAGAAAAATTGGAGCGATGAGTAATGCTGGGTTCATACTGCATTTCAGTAATGCTGGGTTGATTTCAGTTTATTTTGAGTGAAAATTTAAATGCACATCAGATTTTTAGGGTTCGCATTTTTAAGGTTTCTTTTTCTTTTTGTTTCATCACCTCGTTAGATGAATTTATGATCGAATCAGAGTTATTCACTTTAAGATTAGGCAGATTTCTGGGTCTCTTGCTGGTAAAAACTTTGCAGAATTCTTTGCCTGTTTGGCTCGTAATGTTCAACTAGAATGCAAGGGTCTGGAAATTCAATTGGTATGCTGGCATGTTATGTCAAAGAATTTCTTTTTGTTCCTCGATTTTTAATTACGCTCAAACGAAAATTGTAGCAATTATATTAATCCTGGTGGTCTTTTTAAGCGATTTTTCGCTTGACCGATTGTTCTTCTAACCCATTTGACTTTTCGTCCTCAACAACCGGATAAGTAGGTAGCGCCCAGCGGTCGTTGAGTTCTCTTAGAGCCTTTCAGCTCACTGTATGCGATTCACAGAAACTGTTCTGGAGACTTAGCTGCTGCTGACGAAGCCAACCGCTCACCGGTCGTTTGAGAGCAATTCGCCTGACGTTAGTCGGTTATGTTGATATTAATCGCTCTCGAACGAAGTTCGAAGCACTTATTGTATACGTTTTTATGCCGAATTTTGCTTGATTATTTTGTTCTAAAACGTTTTTTCTTTTTCACTTTTCCAGCATCACTTCTCTTCCATTTATCGAGACTTTTTCAACGCTTGACTTAATTATTTTTGGGTAACCAAAATTGCTCGTATTGAGAATTAAATAAAATTGATTGTAATAGATGCTGTTATAAGGCCCTAATAGCCGGGCGGTTAATGATGAAGCAAATACTCTGAGGTCGGGGTACGAACCCATGTAATGTTGGGATTTAGCTATTCTGGTAGTTTGAATGCAAAGAAATTAGCGTTCTCGCTAGTGGTTTGTTTTCGGTTTTTTGATCGGTTTTGTTGCTGGCTTTCCCAATCCAGTCATAGTTCTATGTCTAGTTTTTTCTTAGTAAATTAAATATCTCTCTGAACTGTAGGTCTTGTGCACAGTAGGACGTGTCGTGTGAACAGTCACGCTCCCGTAAACTATGTAGTCCAACCCTCCTCATTTGATCAAACCAATCTATGCTAAAGCACCTAATCCTACTGTCTTTTACATCTATTTCCCCAACAGCACAGACTCCTTCTACGTTTCCTATAAAATTTTTTCTGCTCTCAAACAAATTTTTTAGGAATTGTTTCGGGTATTTTGGTTTTTTTTTCTCATGCAACTCTAACAATTTTTCTCTGATCAACAAATTTTTGTGACTTTTGAAATTTTGTGAAATTTTTGCTTGATCATTTTGTTCTAGATAGTTCTCTCACTTCTCGATGACTTTTTCAACACTTGACTCGATTACTTTTGGGTGACCTAAGTTGCTCTTATTCAGAAATTGAGTCTGTAGCTAAAACAAAATTGATTGTAAGAGATGCTAATATAAGGCCCTGATAGCCGAGTGGTCGGGGTTCAAGACCCTGCGAGGTCCGAATCTTTTTGCACCCAAAAAATTGTGCTTGGTAAACCGAATTTGTGCCACTCCAATACCCGCCCACGAGAAAGCCCAGTCAGTCGTTCCGAGAGCATTTCGTCCGACATAAGCCTGTTATATTTTTTAGGCGCTCTCCTTTTTTTTAAAATTCGCTTTGTCTTTTGATCACGTTTTTCGTTTTACATAAGTCACGATTTTCACGTTTGACTTCTGACTGACTTCACTCACTGTCTCAACTAAATGGGTTTTAATTCCTTCGCGTATTGATTTACGCAATGTAGTGAATACGATCAAAGTCAAAAGAGCAAATCAAAAGCAACGGGATAAACCGATAAAGCTTGGTCATTAATAAGTCTTTGAGAATTAGGTTATCAAAATTCATTGGAGTGTTTGCTAGTTGACCATGGTATTAAGTTTATTAGCTTTAAGTTTTGAAGCTGAAGTATAGTTTTTGAATTTAACGCCAAATGCGAACACTTTCTAACACTGAGAAAAAATATTTAGCAATTCGATAAATTTAAGCTTTTTTTCCTTTTCTGTTTCAATCCCGATGTGCATCAAGCGCGCCAACGGCGGCTATTTTCGGGCAATCTGCCGGCTATGTTTCTTAAAACAAATTAACTCGCATGTTTCGTAGAAAGCTGCGACCGTTACAGTTGATCAGAGCTATGAATTAGGCTCTTGCTTTTTCAATCGTCAAAATTTATGCACGTGGGTTCTTTTTCAGTTTTGTGATTTGCCAACTGACTCATGTTTTCTCAACTTTTTAAATAGCCGTCATCAGCCCTTCCAGGGCCGTTTTTTGCGCTCTTTTTTACATTCAAACAATTCGAATTGTATTGAGGCGTCAATTTAATTGCTCTCGAACAAAGTTAGTAGCAGTTATTTTAGTCCTCTAGTCTTTTCTGGTCTCTGCGATTTACCAAATTTATTCTACCACTTTAAACAAATTTTAGAGACAATTTCATTACCCTCAACCCCAACTAAATACTTAGCCCCAAACTCTCGCGCTCATCTCCCCTAATGCTCGCCGGTCGTTCGAGAGCAATTCCCCCGATTTAAGCCTGTTATGTTTTAAGATTTTCTCACACCTATTCATATATTTTAAATCAAGCTAGTATAGGGGTTTTGGTCACATCAAAACAGGAAATGGAGCGAATGGTTTTGCGTCGTGAACTCAGAGGGAGAAAACTTTGAAAATTATTTTCCTCGATTGTAAAATTTTTGTTTATGTGCGCCAATTTGACTCCGTTGTAAATGTTTAACAACCTCTCAAACTGCTATTGATTAGGCGCTCTTCTTTTTTAAAATTCGCTTTACCTTATCACGTTTTTCGTTTTCCATAAGTCACGATTTTCACGTTTGACTTCTGACTTACCTCACTCGCTGTTTCAACTGAATGGTTTTAAAATCCATTCACTTAATGAATTACGCAAGTGAATACAGTCAAGGTCAAAAAAGTAAAATCAAAAGAGGCGGGATACACTGATTAAGCCCGAACATTAAGTCATTGAGAATTAAGTAATCAAAGTTCATTAGAGTGTTTGCTAGCTGACATTGGTATTAAGCTTATTAGCTTTTTGTTTAGAAGCTAATTAATTATAGTTTTAAAATCCAAACGAAGCTGCACGCCGAATTAGACCACTTTTTGACACTGAAAAGAAATAGAAAAAAAATTGGTCAATTTATCTCCTTTTTTGTTTCAAAAGAAGAGATAGTAAGCAAATACTTAAAAGCGAAATCCAGAGAAACGGGATAAAGCAATAAAGCCTGGGCGCTAATTAGTAATACACTAAGCCTCAGTGAATTACGTGATATAATTTTTTAGAGGATACTGCTAATAGGTATGTTAACCTTATGGTCCTCTAATATAGAGGCTGAGTTTACCTTTATCAAATCTAATGGAACTGCAGACCCAATGAGAACTTTTGACACTGGACTGGACTGTTGTCAATTTTTCTCTTTATTTTTTGCTTACAGTCTCATTCGCAATGTGGGTTAGTGAGGTCAATGGCGGCTATTTTCTGGCAATCCTACCCACACCCAATTCGTTTTGATCTTTCAGCCATTTTTTGTAATTTTTTGTAATTTTTTGTTCCTTTGCAGCCGTGCTATGTGGAATGATTGTTGATTTCAGAGGTCCTTAAGGAACAGAGTCAAGTAACCAAAGCGTTTGAGTTATGCTAAGGCCTGAATTTTAAGCGAGATTTTCTCGTTTTTCCCCTAAACAGAAAATACGGTGAAGTTTTTTTCAATTCGAAATGTGATTTTGTTGTCCAAAGAACAGAAGCAGCTCTGCTTAAAATTAAGATATAGTACACAGCATGCATAAAAACTACTGATAAAGTAACAGGCTGAAGGCTTCTCCAGCAAAGAAATTGTTCTTCGAATGAGGCAGAATTTCTTGACCAAAAACAAACAATTGTTCACACAACCGATCACTTTTTTTGAGGGACAATACAATGAGATGGACATAAACTGTTTGTTAGACATTAAAACAAGCTGAAGTTTGTTTACTCGGAAAATTTGAGAAATTGAATTTTCAAAACCTGTCAACAAGATAATGCTCCTTTGATAAAGATTGTCAGCAATTTTGCAAAGAATAGGAGCGGCAGGTACTGGAATATTCAGCAAATAGTCCCGATCTGAATCCAGAGGAAAGTGTATGGACAATTTCGAAGCAAAAATTATGAAAACAGTTCTTTGGAAATTTTGGAATGAGAAGTGTCGGAAATTTGACTCAGGTGTCGCTAGAAACTTTTTTTTAAAAAAATGGAGACAGTCTACTTGATGTTTAAAATGCTAGAGGCACAATGACTCGTTATTAGAGAACGTATTTGAACTCCAAATGTATTATTTGATGTTTGTGGTGCTTTTTAATAATTATCCAGGTGTAGCTAGCTTTTTGATACCACAGTGTATGTTTCGTTACGCCATAAGCAATTCAGAGCCAAGATCTATTACGATAGGAGTGGAGTGATAATGTTACAGATTAAGATGACCACCAAGTTGGTGGCTACATTTCTTTTCGTTTAATTCAGTCTGGACAATAAGTCCTTGTTAGCTGAAGATAGCTATATTGGTTCTTTTGTTCTTTTATAGTCGCGCCGTGGACTGGTTCCTGGATATCATCTGTGGCTTTTCGCGAGAGGAGCAGAGGCTGTTCCTACAGTTCGTCACTGGAAGTCCTCGACTGCCTGTTGGAGGTGAGTTGCACAAGTTCACTCAAATCAAGCGTAGGGACGGGGGTGGCAGAATCGATCCTCCGTCAATTTATTCGGATTTCTTTGCTTTTCACCAGCCGAGGAACTTTTTTCAGTAACCTCTTCATTTTCTGTAGGTTTCCGCTCTTTGTCACCGCCTCTGACGATTGTTAGGAAGACAGTGTCACACGGAACTACGTCATCGACCAGTGTAGGTGCAGCCACCATGAGTCTCTACAGCTCCAGTCCAACCACAAGCACTGCATTGGTCGACAGCGGGGCTCTTCTTCTGGTGGACGAGTACTTGCCCTCTGTCATGACTTGTGTCAACTACCTAAAGTTGCCAGACTATTCGTCCAGAGAGGTCATGGCAGACCGACTCCAAAGGGCCATAAGAGAGGGCCAGCAATCATTCGACCTCTCGTAATTCAACCAGGATTATAAATACCAAACAGGAGCGAAAGAACAGTTGAGGGATCATTGAAAATGAACAGCAAGAAGCAAGCAGAAGAATATAATATAATAGAATCAGATGAAGAAATATGGATGCAATTTTGAAGAGAAGCTATTAATTTCTGCGCTTCTGAGAAAGGATAGGACAATAGACGCGACTAATAACAGCTGATTGTTAAATTTCTAATAATAACGTGTCAAAGTGCGTGGACAAGGATATGATAGAACGTATGAAAGTTGAAAGCCCGCTAATGAACCGGGAAAAAGCAGCAATTAGTGAGAGTCGAGCGAAATGGGAAAAATCCTTCCTGCCCCCGCTCGTAGTTAGTCAAAAGTGGAAATTATGGTGATGACTTTGAACAAGCGCAATCATCAAAGAATGACCACCGAAATATGAAAAGTCACTAGTTATCGTATTATTATAGGATGCAAATTGAGAAGCAATTATAGAAATCAATCAATTCCTTTCGGCAACATCATCGACTTCAAAAACGAAACAGGGCGGTTTGTTACAATTCAACGAATACATCACAATACTTTATATTTTTGGCTCGAAGCAGTTTGTCAGAAACAAGGGCTCAAGTACATTCAACATGAAACAGCAAGTTGTTCGAATACTAGACTTAATTGGTCCGCCATTTAAACTTAATCAATAGACGTTTACTAATAAAAAAAACTGACGAATGCAAACATTTTTGGTGCTTACTTTCTTTCTCTCTCTCCTTATTAAATTCTAACCTCTTGTTAAGGAGGTTGGTTGCTCAGATAGATGTTTTTTTAGATAGTATTGATAGGTAGTAGAAACAATACGTGCAAATTTTGCTCTCGTAGACACACCCTTCCAAAGTTGCCCTTAATTTTCGCAATATTTCAGTTATGGTAAATTTTTAGTTTTAGCAATTGGTTATAATTTGAAATGTTTTGGTTGTGGGTTTAAATATAGACGGAAGGGTTCTGAAATAGCTTCACACTTTTGTGCTAAACTGAGTTTCATTGTAGTAAAGTCCTCTCATTATTCAGGTGTGCTTTTCTTTCTTTTTGCCACCTACTTGCTACCAATTTACCGCACAGTATAGCGGACCATTTTCATAATTATGCTCAATATGAATTTGATAAGTTTGAACATAATGACAGTCAAGCACGCGCGGAATCCAAACATTGGGTTAATTTATTGACTGTGTACTTTAGACTACAATGGTATGTTTGGAGTCCGAAATTGTGGTTTGACTCACTTGATGATAACTGAGGCCTGGTTTGTTTCACCTGAATTGATGTTTTATATGTTCCTTCATATTCTACGTTGCGTGCTCATCAGATTAAAAGTTAGAGGCATTTAGAATTCAAACTATTACTTTGCATTGTTTTTAAAATTAACATGCCGTGTCAAAAATAGAATGCCGAAAACGTAACCACAAGACTTCATCATTCTGAACGACTTTGGGAAGATTCCGTACATGGCTCAGAACCTTCTTGAACTAGTATTGGAAAGCATGCAATGCAACCAATAAAAATAATGCAAGAAAATTAGATGCAATAATTTTTGGTCAGGTAGAGCCTGCATTCTGTAAGAAGCTTCAATCATTATTGTTTGGCCTCACTGACTTTTAAGTTGACTTTTGCGCCACTGATTATAGCTGCGAAGCTGTAAGCTGAGCGTAGCTATATTGCGGTGATCTTGGTTTTTTTTTGTTTCGTCGTCTGACGCTCTTTTTTCGTTTTACATTTGTTCACACAGCAAAGCTGAAAAAGTCAAATTTTCTGAATGACTTCTTCCTCTCACTAACGGCATTTGCGCGCGTGACGTCATTTCTCACTCGCTCTAGCAAAAGTTTTTAGGTTATTTGCGTGATTAGATTTTGATTTGAATTTGTTTAAGGTCAAATGAACTCATATGTGCAGTAAAGGTCCCTAATATGAGGCTTCTGCGGAATGAATTTTAACAAGCTTTATTAATTTTTCGCTGAATGTTTTTTACAAAGTCTTTTGAGCGGCGTCGATTCTTTTCAATTTGGATCTCTATCTGTTTCTGTCTCTATTATATGGCACGCAGGTCTATTCTTTCGCAGCTATTCCGGCAATCTGCCGGCTATGTTTATTTAGTTTTTGTTCGATCTGATTGTTCTCTCATTAATAGCTAGCCATCCCTATCTTCTTAGCCGGCTATTATTCCAGCCTCGAAACTTAACGACTCGAAAGAGAGTAATGGTGATCTGCTGTTAATTGCTCTCGAAGGAAATTTGAAGCAATTATTGTAGACGTGTGTCTTTTTACGACTCATAGAGGAGTATTGGTATTCTACAGGTTATTTACGACTCGAAGAGTGTCCGTATTTTAAAGGTTTTTACGACTCGAAAAGGAGTATTGGAGAAGGTTTTTCAAATCAATTTTTTTGGAGTGCATTGAAGCACGCAATGAAACGCGTGAACAAATTCAGAGCAAAATTGAACAAAGTGCAAGCGAGCTACTAAATTTGTTTAACCTGTGACTTTTGATTTGAGGCATTGTTATATTTTTAGGCTGAGTTTAGTGTAATTTTAGAATCTAACCGAATAGCAGAATTTGCACACCAATTAAGAACACTTTGACGCATAGAAATATTCTGACAATTTCTATCGCTTTTTTTCTGTTTCAATCTCTGTGCGTCAAGCGGGTCGAAGGTTGGCTATTTCCGTTGATTTGCAGGATGTGTAAAATTTTAAAGGTTATCGATCATGAGTATGGGTTTACTAATTTGGAGAGTTTATTCTATCTTCTGATTTTTTTTGCTTCTTATTGTGCCTGACTGCGTTAGGTTTTTAAAGAAGCTTGTTAATTGCTCTTAAACAAAATTTGTAGCAATTATATTAGTCCTGTCTATGTTAATCCTGTCTTTTTATGCGATTTTTCGCTTGACCATTTTTTCATCTGATCCATTTGACTTTTCGTCCTCAAAACCGGGATAAACAGGCAAGTAGTACATGCTAGAGTCATGCACCTAATACAGGGGGGGGGGACATTTTGAAATTTCAAACTCAGAAATACTGCCCCCTCATA
The DNA here is from genome assembly GCF_964194025.1 of Convolutriloba macropyga. Taxonomy (NCBI): domain Eukaryota; kingdom Metazoa; phylum Xenacoelomorpha; order Acoela; family Convolutidae; genus Convolutriloba; species Convolutriloba macropyga. The sequence goes on along the minus strand of NC_134482.1, from coordinate 26,518,137 downwards.
ATTAAAGCTAAAAGGTCCTTTGCGCGCGATGAGTACATGAAAGGGACATCATGCAATTGAGAAAATCAATCGTATTTGAGTTACAATGGGGAAGCGAGCTCTGAAAATTTGATCATTTTCCTGTTTTACACGTTAACAAACAGTAGCCCAGAATTGATTCAAAAAACCAGAATGACAAACCGCGTTGTAAGAGATGAAATTGATGGGGGTATTACAAACTTAGTTTTCGATGATGGAAACCGAGAGAGACCTCCATGGCGCTGCTGTTCCAATACTGTGGTCCCTCGATCAGAGATCATATTTTTTGTTCAAGTGAGTATTATAGTGCTCATGATTAGTCTTTGTTTCGCCATGCTTTTCTTGATATCGGAAAGTTGTGAGAAGTCAATTTGGATCGCGCTGCTTTCAAGTCTAGTTGGTTATATTTTGCCAAACCCTAAACTATGAACAAAGTCATTCTTACAAACGATAGAATCTTCATGGCAGTTGTAGGCCCGAGTGGTTCTGGGAAAACCGACCTAATATTCAGTATGTTGCAAAGTTCGTCGTTTTACCCAAAATTTCCCAAAATTTATTACTTCTACAAAGAGTTCCAGGATACATTTACAGCTATGCAACGTAAAATACAACAAATTGAGTTCATCAAGTATTCTGGATTGGATATAACAAAGAAACTTTCAGATTGTCTGCTCGTTTATGATGACTCATGCGAGGAAATTTTTAACGACAAAGAGTTCGTAAAAATTGCAACGTCAGGAAGACACAGAAAACTTCATGTGATCTACGTCAAACACAACTTATTCCAACAGAGTAAATGGTCGCGGACAATTGATCTAAACACAACTCATATAGTTTTATTCAAATCATTGCGTGACATTCAACAAATAGAATACCTCGGAAAACAGTTAAACTGTCTCCAATTACTCAAGGACGCATACAAATTAGCAACAGCTCAACCCTATGGACATTTAATCATTGACCTGGATCCTAAAACAAGTCAAGGCTTACGATTTTCTTCTCAACTCATTGGTCCCGAACCATCAATATTCTCTATTCCTTCGGAGGAATCTGTTATTACACCAATTACGAATGAAAAAGAGACATTTGCTTATGCTGAAGCGTTGGTGCGTTAACAGCAACCCCGAATCGAAAAGCAAGAGAATTTTTCTAGCCCAAGATATTGAATTCATTTGGTTCCTAAGCGGTTGCGTAATGAACGTGCTCTCTGGTGTTGTCCCAATCAACAACAAAGAACTACAACAATTTGAACCTCAACTACGACAACTTTCTGAAAAATATTTTAGTGCTCTAGAAAGAAGTAAATTATTCCAGACAACGAGAGGGCATTCTCTGATTCAACTAATTGCCAGACCTTGTCTAGAATATCTACAGAAAAATGCCAACTGAGGAATTTGTGCTCATTCCTCGCAACATGTTTACAACTGAACAACCCCAAGTTTCGCAAATATTAAACAATCCATTAACAAAAAACAAGTCGAAACAACTATCGCTTCTACAGAGAACTTCAAAACAAGAGCCACCAGAAGCGGTCATACAGCAGAACACAGAGCAACAGACAGATGACGTCATGGTTTCGGATGAAGAAGAAAAGCAACAAAGTATCCCAGACAACACTAAACGGAAAGAGTTTGATGAAATCACTCAGAGTGTGATCGATGATATAGACTTTCTCGATAAAGACAAATTTGGAAAAGCAAAGATAATTTTGAAGAAAATCAACGGATCACGCATTATTCCACTGGACTTTGAAGGTAAAGTCCTGATTAATGGAAGGAACACCGACATTCCAGCATCAACTTTCCTCTACGCATTACAACAAACATCATCAAAACTTTTGCCTGACGATTATCAAGTATTGAATTATTTGAACCTTGCGCCACATCTCACTTGTAATACTTACGCAAAGAAGTTCCTAAAAATTCCGAAAGAGAAAAAACTACGTCAGTTTCCAGATGGAGCAGCCAGTGAACAGAAACCTGCTATCGAGAGAGCAGAAAAAACAGACTGCTAGCTTTGATGAGGAAGGCTTCGCAGACGCGGAAGAAGAAATTAAAACGCCAACAGGCTGGAAAACTCCATTCAGCGGAAATCAAAAAACTAAATAAAGTTTACACGAAAGGAAAAGCAGCATTTGGAAGTGTTGCTAACATAAAAGAGGAAAACGGCTTTTCCCACAAAAAAATTGAAAAATTCCTTCATTCGAAGAACTGATAAACTAAATATCGTCAATTCCGGAAAAGTTTTCCACGATTGAAGGTAGCTGCTTACAGAATAAACGAAATCTGGTCCATGGATGTAGCCTATTTGGACAAAATAGCCAAGCACAACAATGGGGTCAAATACCTATTGATTGCAGTTGACGTTTTATCACGCTATTTACGTGTTCAACCTCTCAGAACGGTGTATTCAAAGGATTGCGTTGAAGCCTTTAAACAAATGATAAAGACGAAACAACCAGAGAAAGCGTGGACAGACAAAGGCACCGAATTCAAGGGCGAGTTCAAAACATTCTGTGAAAACAAAAAGATTCATTTGTATACAACCGAAAACGAAACCAAATCTGCGTTTGCGGAAAGAAATATTCGATCACTTAAGAACATTATATACAGATACTTGGAAGAAAAATGGACTTGGAACTATATAAAGAAGCTTCCCAATTTCGTAAATATCATTAACAGTCGTGTTAACCGCGTTACAAAGTTGGCCCCAAATAAAGTATTCAAAAAACATGAACCATTTTTAATTTCGATTGCTTTGGACAACAATAAATATAAACCACGATTCGAAGAGAGGGACCTGGTACGAATAGCAAAACCAGACGATACCTTCAGAAAAGGTTATACTCAGAATTATGCAGACGAAGTTTTCACAGTACTACGATTGGCTACAACAAGTCCACCTACCTACAATCTGATTGACGCAAACAACGTTAAAATCCTAGGCAAGTTTTACGAACCGGAATTAGTACAAGTTGATGTGGTAAACAGTGAAGAGGAGCAATGATTTCCAACAGCAATGAGTTTACAATTGACTTGTTATCAAATGCATCAATGGACGTTTTTAATGGAAATACTATGGCATCATTTCGGAACCAATTATCACAACCGATACACTTACAGGGAGAACGGCAAGTAGCATTGACATCTCTATCTTTTCCATCAAACATCAACAACGTAAACTCTGGAGACATAGTTGTTTACAAGAATTCAATGACCAATCCAAATGAGTCGATTAATCGACCAGGACAACTCAGAAAAATTCGGACTGGTATTTACAACAGCTGGGAAGATCTAGTTTCGGAGATTGTTCGCATTGCAAAACTAAAACAGTTCGATCGAAAGTTTGACATGATAACGCAAAAGCTCGTGTTAACATTTGGGGAAAATGAAGGATTGTCGTTTCAAGACGATGAAATTCCCAGCATCCTTGGTTTCAAGGGGACCCCGGACCCTGCACACAGTGGTTTTGTTCACATTGGTTACAAGACAAACTTCGAAAATGAGGCTCCGAACACTCCTAACAGACATTTTGGTATTTTCCCTGTTGATATAACATGTGGGTCGCAGCTTATTTTTGTGTACCTTGTTATTATTGAGTATCAACATGTGGGTGACTCACGTGCACCCATTCTCAAAATCATTGAATCGGAGAGACGTCTGAGAAACGGTAGCCTCAACACAGTAGCACCTATTCACCATAAAACCTATACAAACTTGGACTACAAGCGTTTACTTTCAAACAGTATCCAGAGCATCAAAGTTGAGCTGAGAAGTGAAACTGGGAAATTGATCCCTTTCACTGGAATTGGTAAAGTTGTTATAAGTCTCAAATTCCAGAGAACACGCTAACTGATGGAAGCCTATTATAATAATCAAGCATCCAATTCAATGCCCCATTTCTCAGGACATTATAGACAAAGAGGAAGTGGATTCGGCGCATTAGCTGCTGGCATTGGTCGTGTTGCATTACTCCTAGCCCGACGACTTATTTGGCCAGCAGCAAAAACAATTGGAAGAGAATTGCTAGTGCAAGGTGCACCAGAGATATTAGAATTTGCAACAAAAAAGAAATCAGCGAAGCAAGCTCTGAAAAGTACAGTTGCAAAAACAGCGAGAAAACAAATCGGAGGAGCACTTCAACGAGGACGAAAAGCAATCTATCGAAGGAGGTCGAAGAACAAAGCATACAAAAAGCAGTCTCCATCAAAGAAAAAGATCATTTCGCGAAAAACGAAGCCACAAAGAAGTCGATCAGATTTCTTATCAAAAGTAAAGATGCGTACTAACATTGTTATTCCCACAGAGGCAACACATAACTCATTGGACTTGTTCGAGAAACCTCCCCTTCTTGTAACATTTGATCAATCGTTCGAGCAAAAAACAGGACCTTTGTACTCGCCCACTGGATCTTCGTTAGAGTTTGAAATAGTCGGTGACAGAAATAACTTCATCGACCTACAGAAAATTTATCTGGAAATCAAATTTCGAGTTGTTCGAAATAATGGAAACGATTTACGCTTCACCACGGGAGATGCCAACAACAGTGACACGCCACATCTGGTCAATAACGCCTTACATTCGCTTTTCGCCGATTGCACAGTGTCAGCAAACGGCATCAAAGTTTCTTCTGCGAATGGTCACTACGCACACAAAAGTTTCATTGAAACAGAATTTTCTCATGAATCGGACACAAAAAAAACTTGGTTGAAATGTCAGGGATATGAATATGAAGCAGACCCAACAGGCGTCCCAGCCGCTACAATCACAGCTCGACAAGAAACTGTGAGAAGATCAGCTCAACTCACAATGTACGGAAAAATTGCTACCGACTTCTTTTCATGCGAGAAGCATCTAACGAGTGGAGTAACGCTGCGAATTTCTTTCAGACAATCACAGGATGACTTTACGATTGTGAGCGAAGACGGAGCTAAACACTATAAAATCAAAATCGATCAAGCAAATTTGTTCGTGCGAAAAATGACAGTCTCAGATAACGTTCTGGGTTCAATCGAGAAAACACTACTCAAGACACCTGCAATGTACCGCTATAATGAAGTGATTTCAAAAGCTTTCCTAGCAACAGCTGGGCAACAGAGCTGGAAGCAAGAGGACATTTTCACGAAAGAACCCATTCGTAGACTGATAGTTGCAATGTGTCGCGGCGATGCGTTCATCGGTACCAATACGCTCAATCCGTTTTCATACAGGAAGTTTGACTTGAATGAGATAATAATTTACCGTAATGGTTTCGCCACAGCTGGTACACCAATGTCAACAACCGATAAAAAACGACTATACTACAATTCAATGGCTGCACTAGCTTATGTAGAAAATGGTCACGGAATACCTCTATCCGACTTCCCCCATCACTATATTATGGTGTTTGATCTCACCAGTACTCAAGAAGCCACTCATGATTTTATTCATCCCGAGTTAACAAACTCTTCATTATCTGTGGAACTCAAGTTCGGTGCAGCGTTGCCGCGCAATATTGAAATTTTTTTTCTCGGGGAGAAATGTTCAACAGTTTATATCGATTCTTCGAGAAACGTTTCCAAAAACGCTCTTCCTATAATCTAATGGATGAGGATAAAATATTCAAATTGACCCAACAAAGCGGGCACTTGATGTTCAAATTCAACGGTGTTTATGCAGCTGACAATTTCCCCTTGAACATGCCAACCAATTCATTTGCCATCGTAAATGCTTCGCCAGCATCTTCACCTGGATCTCATTGGGTTGTGCTGGGAAAGAGATATGGCTACCCAATAACCTGCTTTGCCGACCCACTGGCATTACCCATTTATTCATATAAACACATAACTAACCGATTTCGACAAAGCACTACTGATAGCATAATAGTAGACCTTATGGAAGACCGACGTGACAAAAACAAACCCTTGCAAAGCGAAAACTCTCAAATGTGTGGAATTTACTGTATTTATATAGCTCATTATTTTCTCAATGATGGTTTCCCATTCATTCCCGATATAAATGAAGTTCAGCTTATATCATTCATTAAACATAAGTGAATATTCTAGAATTTCCGTTTTACTTCAAGAATGTTTGATGACTCATTAGATCTTGAACCTTGGATTAGAAGAGGAAACATTTATAGCTTGTAAACAAATTCAAATTTTTGTCTAGACTTTGGAATGTTAGTTGGACAAATAACTAAGATTACCGCATCATGACATCAACTCGACTAGATATGAGTAAATAAACAACTTTTTCGCATCTGATTGGTTGAGCAAGCCTCACTAAATCTGGTCCCGGGGACGTGAAACTTATTCATTGCTTTCTGCCTTTCCTCTTACAATCAGTTGATAAACATTTTTCTTATTATTGAACAAAAACACTCAGATCGCTTACTTCTAACATCAGATTCGCAACGGTTTTCATTGAAATGCCTCAAGTCAAGTGTGATATTTGTCAAAAACATTTGGCTGACAAAAGAAGCCTTCGACGTCATCGAAAGAGCATTCATAAAATCTATCCGCAAAGTAATTCTTTCGAATGCAACGACTGTGGTTTTTCTACAAAGAGTCTCTACGAACTAACTGGTCATTTGACAGTTCAGCATGATGCTCCGAACCCCCGCTACTGCTTGTACTGTAACATATGCTTCCCATTCGACCCTGATTACCTGGATCACATGAATACAGTTCATGGTTTGCCAGCTTGGAACATTGACGTGGAAAATCTACCACATTCGGAAATTTTGCCGACAGAACGCGCTTTTGGCGACACTCTGAGAACCTTCGAGATTAACGTTGACGCACATGACTTCGACCTCTTCCATATTATACAAGTCAAGAGACAAGAAATTGAAAACATCCTTCATATGAGCGTTCAACAGCATCCGCAAAAAGTACAATTCAGTTCGACAATACAATTGACAAAACCAGCTAAAGATGATGATGAAGAACCATCCAGCCAGCCAGGTAAAATCTTAGTACATGTACAGTCGAAAATGGAGCGGGTTGATTTTGGGGGCCTTGCTGATAAAACTTTCCACGCAATGGTAGAGAAGATGCTTCTATCTTTGAATAACTTAGCTTCGCACGGTAGCGGTTGGACGTTAGATCAGATTGTCAACATAGAAGTCCGACTAGCAAACGCTAAGCCAATAACCGCATCTTCATATTTGGCACTTCCCGCTAAGCTAGCAAACACTATGGCCTTGCTAAACATACGAAACAGGGAAGATGAAATTTGCTTCCTCTACTGCTTCACAGCTGCATACCATTTCAAATATGGTCCCCGACTTGTCCCTGCCGGTGCATCTTCACGCAGAATAACCAGTCCGGCAACATATGGACCAACTAACCCAATCGCAAAACAAGCAAATGGAGTGTTCAGCATGCCAATGGGCTTCCATCACATGACAAAATTTGAGGACCTCAACGATGTTCGCGTCAACGTGTTTCGGTAAGAAAAACTTGAAATTGCTAACCCAATAGAAGTAAAAGCTGATAAAGATCATGAGAGAAAAACAAACTGTTTGAACAAAAAAGCTTTAACACAAACAAGACTCATTAGATCAAAACTGTTTCAGCTATGCTGATAGTGGATTAACACCATTCCGGGTATCGAAAAAACTCAACTGCGACTTCAACTTGGATTTGCTTCTACTAAGTGACGTTCTAATGCATCATTACGTTTTGATACGCAATTTGCGGAGTCTGGTGCACAGAGTGCGAGAGCGGGTATTGAGGACTGATAACCATCTATGTCGAAATTGCTTCCACGTTTGCTCCTCTAAAGAGCGGTTTGACAAACACATTGGTTTCTGTCAACAAAACAGGCCAGCAGTTGTCAGAATGCCTCAGGAATGTACCTTCAAATATAAGAAAATCCAATCAAGGTGGTTCGCGCCAATAGTTGGGTTTTTCGATTTGGAATCGATCATTGAATCAGTCTCTGGGTGTGGTAACAATCCGAAACAAGCAGAAACAAGGATAATAGAAATTCACAAGCCTTGCAGCTACGCATTATTATTTGTTGCTCAAGATGAGGTAGAGCCTTTTCATTTCGAATGTTTGAGCGGTCTAAATGTAATGTCACAGTTCGTGGCATCTCTTGAACAATTAGCTAGGAAGATATACAGCGTAGAGCAACGAAACAGATACTTCTCTGCTGAAGCCCCCATTGCCCGAGAAGATGTGACAGAGTGTTGGATATGTGAGGAAACGCTGGAAAACACTGTGGAAAATCCCACAGTGCTCGACCACTGTCATTTCACCGGTCAGTTTCTCGGATGGGCACACAACAATTGCAACATCAATCGGAAATTTCTCAATTACACGCCTCTGTTTGCTCACAATCTTTCCAACTATGATCTTCATCATGTCATTCTTGCTCTTCAAGGAAGCAACATGCGGAACACTATTTCAATCATTCCAAGCACTGATGAGAAATTCATAGACTTGGAAATTGGAGTCCTGATTAAAATGCGTCCTAATAAGAACGGAGTTGACAAACCAGTGTATGAGCATATAAGACTGCTCGACTCCTTCCGATTTATGCCCTCATCGTTAGACGCTCTCGCCAAAAATCTTCCAGCAAACGAGTTCACCTATCTCGAAAACTAATTCAGCGACTGGCCAAAATCTTCTGTAGACATGTTAAAGCAGAAAGGGCACTTCCCTTACAACTACATCGAAAGTTTTTCAAAGCTAGGAGAGGCTCGATTACCACCAAGAGAAAAGTGGACAAACAGTCTTCAACAGTACGACGTGAGCCTAACAGAGGATGAATACAAGCACGCGCTAACCGTTTTTGAAACCTTCAAATGTAAAACAATTGGCGAGTATTATAACCTGTACCTGAAAACGGACGTCTTTCTCTTGGCTTCAGTCGTACTATGCTTCCGCAAGGTATGCTACCAGACTTACGGACTTGACTGTTGTCAGTATTATACAGCCTCAAATCTATCAGGTGATGCTATGCTGAAAATATGCAAAGCACCCCCTTGAGCTTCTAACAGAGAGAGAGCAATTGGATATGGTTGAGGGGCTCATTCGGGGTGGAGTTAGCTCCATTTATAATAAGAGACTCGCAGTTGCCAACAACAAATATCTTCCGAACTTTGATCCGAAGCAGCCTTCAACATTCATAGTTATGATTGACGCAAACAACCTGTATGGGGGAATAATGGAAAAATTTCCTTTGCCTCTCAACGACTTTGAATTCACAGACCAAAAATGGGAGCCTGAAATTGAGCCCCAATTTATCCAGAAAGTGCTTGACACTTCAGATGAAAGCAACGTTGGGTACATAGTAGAAGTCGACTTGTCTTATCCAGATGAGCTTCATGATCTACACTCAGATTTCCCCTAGCGCAAATGAAACAAAAAGTTGAATCATGCTGGCTAGGCGATTATCAAGAAGAACTCCTATGTGATATGAAAATGAACGCGCCCACCTCAACCAAAAAACTGATTCAGACGCTATTTCCAAAAAAAATACATATTACATTATCAAACGCTGAAGCTATATGTACAGTTAGGAATGAAAGTAAAAAAGCTACATCGAGCGCTAGCTTTTAATCAGTCTAAGTGGTTGGCTCCTTATGTGAAACTCAACACACAGAAACGGAGGGAAGCAAAAAACAAATTCGAAGAGAATTTTTACAAACTAATGGTGAACAGCTCGTTCGGTAAAACTTGTGAAGGGAAAAGAAACCGCATTAAATTGAAACTGGTCCGCAGTGAGGAAGAAGCTCTCAAGTGGACTAGCGTTCCAGAGCTCAAGTCGTTCAAAATCATTGGAGAAGATCTTGCAACTGTAAGCTTGAATCAAACAGAAATTGTGTGGGACAAACCAACAATTGTTGGTGCATGCATTCTGGATCTAGCCAAGAAATTCATGTTCGACTTTCACTACAATACCATGAAAAAAGCACTTCATTTGTAACTTGTTGTATTCGGACACCGACTCCTTTGTCTATGAAATCAGGTCGAACGATTTCTATGCCGACTTGCAGAAAAAACCAGCTATCAAGGACCTCTTCGATTTCTCCAACCTTCCCGCGGAACATGAGCTATACGACGGCAGCAATGCACGAGTAACTTTAAAGTTTAAAGATGAAATGGGAGGCAAACTCATCTCGGAATTTGTGGGGCTCAAACCAAAACTTTACTCCATCAAACTCTCAGATGGTAAGTATGACCAGTAATAAATTGTTTTCGCATTGAAAATCAGGAAACAAGGTAAAAAGTGTTGAAAAACAAGACTCATTAAACAAAAAGCTAAAACAAAACTTTTTCAGGATTCTCGAAGCAATCAGCAAAGGGTGTCACCAGTGATGCTAGGAGGAATATGACCCATGAGCTGTACAAACAAGTGCTTACTGGTGGCGAGACGGTCCGACTTGTCAACACCAGAATTGCTTCTAGCAAACATCAGTTGATGACAGTTGTTTGCAACAAGAAATCGTTGTCCGGATATGATGACAAACGTTACATTATGCATGATAAAGTCACTACTCTACCATATGGCCATCAAGCGTTGCGAGAGGAAATGTTTATGCGTAATATGATCTGTGATCCTGATTGGGGTTCGAGCGATGAAGAAGAGACCAATGTACACTTTGCAGAATCGAATATGGAGCAGAGTCCACCAGTGACTCCGCACACACAGCTACAGGAATCTTGGTCACCTCCTGATCCAGGTTTCAACAAGCGTCTGTACAGCGACGATGAGATTGAAGCGGACATTGCAGATTTTGCAAATCTGACTGAACAAGTGATTGAGGACGAAATTGAAAGATGTTCCTTTATAGACGATCAGGCTGCTGAATCAGGTTCGTCGGGCTAGGGGTAATGCAACACGACCAATGCCAGCAGCTAATGTGCCGAATCCACTTCCTCTTTGTCTATAATGTCCTGAGAAATGGGGCATTGAATTGGATGCTTGATTATTATAATAGGCTTCCATCAGTTAGCGTGTTCTCTGGAATTTGAGACTTATAACAACTTTACCAATTCCAGTGAAAGGGATCAATTTCCCAGTTTCACTTCTCAGCTCAACTTTGATGCTCTGGATATTGTTTGAAAGTAAACGCTTGTAGTCCAAGTTTGTATAGGTTTTATGGTGAATAGGTGCTACTGTGTTGAGGCTACCGTTTCTCAGACGTCTCTCCGATTCAATGATTTTTGGAATGGGTGCACGTGAGTCACCCACATGTTGATACTCAATAATATCAAGGTACACAAAAATAAGCTGCGACCCACATGTTATATCAACAGGGAAAATACCAAAATGTCTGTTAGGAGTGTTCGGAGCCTCATTTTCGAAGTTTGTCTTGTAACCAATGTGAACAAAACCACTGTGTGCAGGGTCCGGGGTCCCCTTGAAACCAAGAATTCTGGGAATTTCATCGTCTTGAAACGACAATCCTTCATTTTCCCCAAATGTTAACACGAGCTTTTGCGTTATCATGTCAAACTTTCGATCGAACTGTTTTAGTTTTGCAATGCGAACAATCTCCGAAACTAGATCTTCCCAGCTGTTGTAAATACCAGTCCGAATTTTTCTGAGTTGTCCCGATCGATTAATCGACTCATTTGGATTGGTCATTGAATTCTTGTAAACAACTATGTCTCCAGAGTTTACGTTGTTGATGTTTGATTGAAAAGATAGAGATGTCAATGCTACTTGCCGTTCTCCCTGTAAGTGTATCGGTTGTGATAATTGGTTCCGAAATGATGCCATAGTATTTCCATTAAAAACGTCCATTGATGCATTTGATAACAAGTCAATTGTAAACTCATTGCTGTTGGAAATCATTGCTCCTCTTCACTGTTTACCACATCAACTTGTACTAATTCCGGTTCGTAAAACTTGCCTAGGATTTTAACGTTGTTTGCGTCAATCAGATTGTAGGTAGGTGGACTTGTTGTAGCCAATCGTAGTACTGTGAAAACTTCGTCTGTATAATTCTGAGTATAACCTTTTCTGAAGGTATCGTCTGGTTTTGCTATTCGTACCAGGTCCCCCTCTTCGAATCGTGGTTTATATTTATTGTTGTCCAAAGCAATCGAAATTAAAAATGGTTCATGTTTTTTGAATACTTTATTTGGGGCCAACTTTGTAACGCGGTTAACACGACTGTTAATGATATTTACGGAATTGGGAAGCTCCTTTATATAGTTCCAAGTCCATTTTTCTTCCAAGTATCTGTATATAATGTTTTTAAGTGATCAAATATTTCTTTCCGCCAACGCAGATTTGGTTTCGTTTTCGGTTGTATACAAATGAATCTTTTTGTTTTCACAGAATGTTTTGAACTCGCCCTTGAATTCGGTGCCTTTGTCTGTCCACACTTTCTCTGGTTGTTTCGTTTTTATCATTTGTTTGAAGGCTTCAACGCAATCCTTTGAATATATCGTTCTGAGAAGTTGAACACGTAAATAGCGTGATAAAACGTCAACTGCAATCAATAGGTATTTGACCCCATTGTTGTGCTTGGCTATTTTGTCCATATAGGCTACATCCATGGACCAGATTTCGTTTATTCTGTAAGCAACTACCTTCAATCGTGGAAAACTTTTCCGGAATTGACGATATTTAGTGTATGAGTTCTTCGATTGAAGGAATTTTTCAATTTTTTTGTGGGAAAAGCCGCTTTCCTCTTTTATGTTAGCAACACTTCCAAATGCTGCTTTTCTTTTCGTTGTAAACTTTATTTAGTTTTTTGATTTCCGCTGAATGGAGTTTTCCAGCCTGTTGGCGTTTTAATTTCTTCTTCCGCGTCTGCGAAGCCTTCCTCATCAAAGCTAGCAGTCTCTGTTTTTTCTGCTCTCTCGATAGCAGGTTTCTGTTCACTGGCTGCTCCATCTGGAAACTGACGTAGTTTTTTCTCTTTCGAAATTTTTATGAACTTCTTTGCGTAAGTATTACAAGTGAGATGTGGCGCAAGGTTCAAATAATTCAATACTTGATAATCGTCTGGCAAAAGTTTTGATGATGTTTGTTGTAATGCGTAGAGAGAAGTTGATGCTGGAATGTCGGTGTTCCTTCCATTAATCAGGATTTTACCTTCAAAGTCCAGTGAAATAATGCGTGATCCGTTGATTTTCTTCAAAATTATTTTTGCTTTTCCAAATTTGTCTTTATCGAGAAAGTCTATATCATCGATCACACTCTGACTGATTTCATCAAACTCTTTCCGTTTAGTGTTGTCTGGGATACTTTGTTGCTTTTCTTCTTCATCCGAAACCATGACGTCATCTGTCTGTTGCTCTGTGTTCTGCTGTATGACCGCTTCTGGTGGCTCTTGTTTTGAAGTTCTCTGTAGAAGCGATAGTTGTTTGGACTTGTTTTTTGTTAATGGATTGTTTAATATTTGCGAAACTTGGGGTTGTTCAGTTGTAAACATGTTGCGAGGAATGAGCACAAATTCCTCAGTTGGCATTTTTCTGTAGATATTCTAGACAAGGTCTGGCAATTAGTTGAATCAGAGAATGCCCTCTCGTTGTCTGGAATAATTTACTTCTTTCTAGAGCACTAAAATATTTTTCAGAAAGTTGTCGTAGTTGAGGTTCAAATTGTTGTAGTTCTTTGTTGTTGATTGGGACAACACCAGAGAGCACGTTCATTGCGCAATCGCTTAGGAACCAAATGAATTCAATATCTTGGGCTAGAAAAATTCTCTTGCTTTTCGATTTGGGGTTGCTGTTAACGCACCAACGCTTCAGCATAAGCAAATGTCTCTTTTTCATTCGTAATTGGTGTAATAACAGCTTCCTCCGAAGGAATATAGAATATTGATGGTTCGGGACCAATGAGTTGAGAAGAAAATCGTAAGCCTTGACTTGTTTTAGGATCCAGGTCAATGATTAAATGTCCATAGGGTAGAGCTGTTGCTAATTTGTATGCGTCCTTGAGTAATTGGAGACAGTTTAACTGTTTTCCGAGGTATTCTATTTGTTGAATGTCACGCAATGATTTGAATAAAACTATATGAGTTGTGTTTAGATCAATTGTCCGCGACCATTTACTCTGTTGGAATAAGTTGTGTTTGATGTTGTAGATCACATGAAGTTTTCTGTGTCTTCCTGACGTTGCAATTTTTACGAACTTTTTGTCGTTAAAAATTTCCTCGCATGAGTCATCATAAACGAGCAGACAATCTGAAAGTTTCTTTGTTATATCCAATCCAGAATACTTGATGAACTCAATTTGTTGTATTTTACGTTGCATAGTTGTAAATGTATCCTGGAACTCTTTGTAGAAGTAATAAATTTTGGGAAATTTTGGGTAAAACGACGAACTTTGCAACATACTGAATATTAGGTCGGTTTTCCCAGAACCACTCGGGCCTACAACTGCCATGAAGATTCTATCGTTTGTAAGAATGACTTTGTTCATAGTTTAGGGTTTGGCAAAATATAACCAACTAGACTTGAAAGCAGCGCGATCCAAATTGACTTCTCCTCACAACTTTCCGATATCAAGAAAAGCATGGCGAAACAAAGACTAATCATGAGCACTATAATACTCACTTGAACAAAAAATATGATCTCTGATTGAGGGACCACAGTATTGGAACAGCAGCGCCATGGAGGTCTCTCTCGGTTTCCATCATCGAAAACTAAGTTTGTAATACCCCCATTAATTTCATCTCTTACAACGCGGTTTGTCATTCTGGTTTTTTGAATCAATTCTGGGCTACTGTTTGTTAACGTGTAAAACAGGAAAATGATCAAATTTTCAGAGCTCGCTTCCCCATTGTAACTCAAATACGATTGATTTTCTCAATTGCATGATGTCCCTTTCATGTACTCATCGCGCGCAAAGGACCTTTTAGCTTTAATTATGAGGGGGCAGTATTTCTGAGTTTGAAATTTCAAAATGTCCCCCCCCCCTGTATTAGGTGCATGACTCTAGCATGCACTACTCAGGCAGCGCCCAGCGAGCTTTTAGTGCTCTTTGCGCCTTTCAGCTTACTAGTCTCGAATTGTGCGATTCAAAGAAACTAGTTTGGAGACTTATACTTATTGTGTGAAAAACGGTTCATGGAGGCCGACCCTAACCCCCCCCCCCCCACACACACACACAACACCCCCACCCCACATCAGCCCCCTCCCACTTCACCCCCAATCACCACACCTGCAAATAGTTCAGGCCGTAAGGGCCACGTGAAGCGTTGTCCCCACTTGCGCTATCAGCCCCGGTGCACCACCGGTAGCGGTCCCCTCACGTCCCTTCAATTAGGCTAAAGCTAGCCTCACTAAACCGTGGCTAGCTGCTGACGACGCCAACCGCTCGATAATTGTTTGAGAGGAATTAGGCCGACGTAAGTCGGTTTTTGTCGGTTTGTAGCTCGTAGATATCAAATGAGTACAGCTTTTTTAGTATAAAACAATATTTGTTGAGAAATCTGGCGAAAAATTGAGAATTTTGACTTTTTTTCGCAGTTTTCCTTTTATTAGACAATTTTGTGGTCGTTTTATAATTTACTCATTATGCGCGCATTATAATACTCCTTTTCTGCTTAAAGAATTTTTTGGTTTTTTACCCTTGTATCAAAAAGCTCTCCGCTATTTTTTAGTTCAATTTTCTTACGAGCTTCTTTTTTCATGAATTAACTTCAAATTTTTAAATTTTTTGAAGTTCATTTCATGAAAGTAGGTACTAATGTTTTGAGGTGGTTCTTTATTTCAACTTCAAGTTGTTTCCAAATTCTTCTGGCTGCTTTTTTCAAGCTAAAGCGAGTCGATTCATGGCTTTAACTTTTGTTTTCTAGCTTTAACATTGACTAATGACACTGTTTTAGAACTTCTGTATTTGGACAACGAACTTTATCAATCGCTTAATTGCTAATACATAGTAATTAAATACTGCTGTTAATTCTCTGTCGAATGGTCATTTTGAGCAGTTTACTTCCCATACACTCCAACTACCCCCTCTCGCACTCCTCTAGAATCTGGCAAATAGTATGCTTGCAAATGTGAAGCAAACCAAATCTTTTTGTTTTTTAAGCAAATTGGAAAACCGACTGCCAACTGGGTTCTCTGTATTATATTAATGGGGTTCATAATCAACTCAAAGGGATTGATCTTATCTACCGCAAAATCCATCCATTAGAGAAATTTCCAAACACACGTTGTTTCCATGTTGCAAGATTTCAAAAGTTTGGTATTCTGTGGTCTACTTTATGAATCAGTTCTCAAGAGTTAAAAATGCCTTGTGCCTGAAAAGCAAAGAAAGTTTCAACGTTGTTGTCATTGTTGTGTTCTTGTTATTTAGGATTATATAGTCACCCTCAGAACAAAACTATTTTAAAATAAAAGAGAAGCTTACTCAATGGAAAAAAGTATCTCTTGGTTTCCGAAAATGCGGTTAGGTTCGCATTGCGGGAAGACAATAATCAAAAGAAAAATTACTATTCACATGTTCAATCGCCAGCAATTTTTTTAAACATTTGTCTGTTCAAGCAAAATTCTCGCTTCATCGTGTTCTTATGGAATTTTCCTCCGCTTTCAATTCTCGAATGACTTTTTCACGCTTGATTTTTTCAATTTTATGCGAGAAGTCGCGTGTTTGTAACCCAATCTAGTCAGAAGTTTTGCACCATAAAGTTCCCAGCCTCGTCAGTCGTTCGAGAGAAGTTCTTGCGATGTTTGTCTGTTATGGTACTCGGTTTGCAGTTCTTAGATACAAAATGAATTCAGCCTTTTTGATGTGAAACATTGTTGAAGAGATTTTTAAATTTTGTTCTCAGTTTTCTTTCTATTATCTGAGACGAATTTCTTGTCCTATTTTGATTTACCTATTATGGGTGCTTTCTTGATACGGCTATTAACCTAAAAAAAATTTCTGTTTTTTGTACCCTTGTATCAAAAAGCTCTTTCCTATTTTTGGTTCCATTTTTTACGAGCTTAATCTTTCATGAATAACTTCAAAATTTTTGAAATTTTCATGAGTGGAGAAGGTAGGTACTAATGTTTGAGGTGATTATTTTTTGAAACTAATAAAGCGAGTTATTTCATTATTTGAACTGTTGCCTTTTAATTTTGAACCTTGACAATTTTCACTGTTTTAGAATGTTGACCTCTTTTTGCGAATGGTCAATTTGAGCAGTTTACTTCTCATACACTCCGACTACCCGTTCTCGCACTCCTCTAGAACCTAGCAAATGGTATGCTTACAAATGTGAACCAAAATGATTCTATTTTTTTTTAAAGCAAATATGAAAACTGACTGCCAATTGGGTTCTGTTGATAATATCACAGAGCAATATTATAACGGGGTGCATTATCTACTCAAAGGGAATGATCTTATCTAATGCAAAATCCATCGCGTTAAAGAATTTGCCAAAAACACGGTTCAATGTTGGAACATTTCAAAAGTGTTGTATTCTGTGGTCTACTTTATGAATCAGTTCCCAGGAGTTCTAAAATAGCTTGTGCCTCAAAAGCACAGAAATGTTTTAACGTTGTGTCATTGTTTTTTTCTGCGTAAATAGTACTATATGGTCACCTTCAGAGGAAAACTTTTGTCTTTCAATATCACAAACGGACTTACTGACTTGAAGGAAAACTAGTACATGTTTGTTAAATTGTACCTTGGTTTCTGAAACTGCGATATCTACTATTAGGTCCGCGTTCCAGGAAGACAATAAGCGAGAGAAAGTTTACAATTCACCCATTCACTCTCGAGCAATTTTTGTACACATATGTCCTTTTGCAAAATTTTTACTTAATCGTTTTCTTCTGGAATATTCATCGGTTTTCAATTCTCATTTGACTTTTTCGCGCTTGACTTTTCGGTTCTTGATTGAATTGCGCAATTTGAATTGCGCGCATTCAGAAATAAAATCCTTTGCTGAAATAAAGCGATTGTCAGCAATTGCAGTACACAGCCCGTTTAGCGCAGTGGTGAATGTCAGCAACTCTGAAACGAGAAGTCGCATGTTTGTAACCCAACATAGTCAGAAGTTTTGCACCATAAAACTGTCCAGCCTCGCCAGTGGTTCCAGATTAATTTGGCCGATGCTTGTGTTTGTTTTTTAAAATCCTCGATTGCGCTTTTCATATGATGCCGAGTTCAATAAGGATCTATTGTGATGGGAACTGTTTTAAGAGGGGACTGTTCAAGGTTATATTGTGCAGTTTGTATAGTGTATTGATTTATACAAATTTGCATTTTTAATTATTGATTAGGATATATTTGACAGTCATTGGGTGGGTTACTCAACAAGCAGAAAAGCTTTAAGCGGTTGTCTCAGAGTAGTTTTCGTGAAGCTTTATTTTTGGGAAGCACTATTTTTGGGAAGCACGTTTTGAACAAATAAATTTTCCTTTCTCGGTTTCCTCAATGTGTGCAGTTTTTTAAAGTTCAATTGGTAGTCGCTTACTGAGTGAGAACAATTTTTATTGCAATTTACCGTTATTAAACTTTTAATTCGCAATTGGAATCTGTGATCGTCTGTGTTATTTGAGTTTTTAATCATTTTAACAAAGTTTTCTTTTTTACTCTGTTTTTAGTCATAAATAAGTAGAAGAATATTATGTTAAGCGAGTGATTCACTTTGGCCCAAATAAAATTTTATTTTGAGTAGGTGTGGGAGTCTTTCGCATCGCTTTAGCGTAAGTCACTGCTTCTTCAACATTTTGCGTTAATTCTTTTTGATATCGTTTAGCTAGGATTTCCGCTCATTCGGTGCAAAGTGCTACAAAACACCAATTGCTCAGCCAAGTGATCTAATTTGAATAGAGTCATAGAAACGAAAATCAAGAATTGAAACGGGATAATGCCGTAAAGCCAATTTAAATGAATGCGACGTGAACTTTGTTTTTATATATTATATTTCCCATCTTTAATGCTTATTGGAGTTGATACTGGCCAAGAATCACCTCATTAAGAAACAATTGTATGTCTAACTTCAAAGTGACGGCAAAATAGTCGCATTTTAAAAATATTTTCGTACAAAAAACAAATATTTTAATTTTTTCTATGCTTTCAATCCCAATCGGTGTCATGGGAATAAGTGGAGGCTTTTTTCAGGCGGTTTACTACCTAACGTCAAATTAAATGTGCGCTGAAATTGAAAAATAATTTAGTAGCATTTATATTTCTTTTTATTTGATCTTCTGAAGTACCGCGTTTTCGTCTTTTTTTTAGTCTGGCCATTTTAAATTTACTCAAAAATGGGTTAATCAGATAACTCGATGGTAGTTATACTTGTCTTAAAGTATGCAATTCATCGAGTCTGCTGAAGGCACATAAACTATGCTGTGAAAAGAGGCCCTTAGAGTTCCAGCAACCCCCCCCCCCCCAAATCCCCGGTTACCTCCTCCGACACCACATTCCAACTGTATCCCCTCACGCTTTACTCAATTGAGACCTCACTACACTCTCCAATCGCCCCTACTCGCATGGTCCATCTCATTCCACCCGTAACTCTGCACGCTTGATCCCCTTGAACCCCCCCCCCCCCCCCCCCTCACTCCTCTCACCCTGTTCTACTCACCCCTGTTCCACCCCTCCACCCGCAGTTATGCTTTAGATGGCCTTTTCGAGCCTGAGCTACCTACTGACAAAGCGAACCGCTCGCTCTTTTTTTGAAAGCAGTTTGCCCGATGGCAGCCAGTTATGTTCATTGTATTAAATTTAACTATTTTTGTATTTTAGTTGTCTATAATAGGCTCTAATAACATCATTTGAAGCGCTTTATTAAAACTGTTTCCTCCCCAGTTGAAGCAAACTACAATTAAACCAATTCCACTAATCGAACAAGGAAGCCCGTTAATTTTTTTCCGCACAAAATGTTCCGACCCCAGCTTATCTACATTTTTAACTGTCAAGCAAATGAAGAGATAATCAAAAATAGATACCTGAATTTAAAAAAATCGTTACACAAACCACTGAATGAATTACATAATGCGATTCCTCATTACAGTGTTCACGAGATCCGCCATTAATCTGCGGTCATAGACTACGGGCGAAAAACCAAGCAACAAAATAAGCAAAAAAAAATATTTTTTTACGGAGTAAAATAAGATTCAACATCTAATCCTAAAAGCACCTAGTAACAACGTCAAAATACAACCAGATAAAATCTTAACTACACAAATATATTTTTTCGTTACTACAAAGCTCTTGGGACTTTATATTAATGATAGTAGGTAACAAGTTGACAAAAAGAAGAAATACTGAGACGAAATTCAAAAACCAACCATTGTTCATTAAACCAAATAATTTCAAACTTACTTCTAAAAAACAATTAGCTTTTAACGAAAAAAATTCTGGATAATTACACTGAAAAATTGGTACGAAACAAGTAGGAACTGTCTTTCTTTCGACTAGGCCACAGAAACGGACTATAGATGAAGAGAAACTGAGAACATTGTAAACATTTTGCAACAACAATTTATTGAAGCCATTAAAACTTTCGCTGTTATCTGAAGATTGTTTTTTTTATTTCAAAAAAAAATTAAATTAATTCAGTTAAAATTATGCCAAAAAATAAATATGTTTACGTTGGCCTGATTTGCAAATAATTGGAGTCTGCTATAACGTGAATGTGATCAAAGAAGAGAAAAGGAATACAAATTTTGACCACTAAATTTTTTTTTTATTAAAACCCATATTGTCCAACAAACAAAACATCAGTTACGACGTACTATCAACGGACACGCCAATATTTGAATTACAGGGAAGTGGATGGGCCCTCTTGATGATCAGAATTACACGGCATTTGACAAACATATCAACAAAAACTAAAAAGTTTCAAAAAATTGGTTGAAAAGAAACAATATCAGGATTTCAATGCTATTTGCTGTAAACTTACATATTGAGTAAATTCATTCATTCAACCCTCAGTTGGATGTTTATACTACCCTCAGCATTTTCCGAATACGTAAAAAAACAGGCAAAAACAGCAGGTTGAGGAAAAAATTGAGAAATGTGTCGAAGCCGTTAAAAATGAACTTTTCATTATTCTTTCAGTAAACTTCATCATTTAAAACAATTTTTAGAGAACAATGAGACACTTTTACTGTTACAAAATGACTTCAGAAATAACCAAAAAATAAGAACAATTATATTAAAACCAAAAAATTTATGAGAAAACCTGTAACAGGAAAGCCGTTAAATTCAATAGCTTTCAACGGAAATCAGGAAACATGAAATTATAATAAGTTTTGCCTCGATGTGGAGGCTGACATTTGTGTCAATCTTAAATTACCAATAGATCATGACAATAAGTCGCATGACTAAGAAAACGACAACAAGTACAAGCAAAAACCAAAAAATCATTTGACAGTGTCGAAGACATTAAAACCATATGTTTTTTTCTGAAAACTTTGTCTGTGGCTCTACGTTTTTTCTAAGCCAATAGTAACTGTCAATATTTAGAAAACTTGAAAAAGATTTCAAAGGGAACCAAAATTAAGAGAACGAAAACAAAAAAACAAAAAAATTGAAAAGTTTTGACATCGGAGTCGTAAAGACAATAGTTAGAAGAAAGATAAAACCTCTTCCCCGATTCATTTTAGTTGCATTGGAAAGGATGGTGGTCCTGTCAATAGTGAGACTGACTTAGAGTTCACATAAACAAGTAATAGATCGGTTAATGCTCAAAAAAATTTTCCTAACTATCATTTAAAGTCTTAATAGCCATTAGTTGTCCAATCAAATTACTACATAGGCTCATTTACTGCACTTTAAAAGGCTTATTGCGCTTTTAATCAATGAGCATATGCTATAGGATTAAAGAATTTTATTAAAATCTCAAAAATAATCGAAATTTTAACAAAATTTACGAAAACTCATATTCGGATCGATAAAACTTTAAGCGATTCCTTGAAAAAGAATTATTTGTTCATTGCGTTTAACTTGCATTAAAATGAGGTTTTTCATTAACA
The DNA here is from genome assembly GCF_964194025.1 of Convolutriloba macropyga. NCBI lineage: Eukaryota > Metazoa > Xenacoelomorpha > Acoela > Convolutidae > Convolutriloba > Convolutriloba macropyga. The sequence goes on along the minus strand of NC_134482.1, from coordinate 26,496,239 downwards.
GACATTTGGTTTGAAAAAGTACTAGTCTCCAATAGACTTAAAAACAGTTAATAAAATATGAAATGGTTTTTAAAATAACAGCTATCAAAGAAAAATCGAATTTTTTTGATAGTAAACTTCCCTATTATACGAAAACTAGCCATTTTATGGTCTTTGTTCTGTTAAAAACAAAGATTTTTCATTTGTAGCATTTAATGTAATTTTTTATTAACCTTTTTACAGCGAAATTTTTACGCTATATTTTACGCTAATTTTATTTTTTTTGAAGAAAAATTACGCTAAAAGTGAACAAAATCATGCCAAATATCACATGCTCACACAAAACATTAAACCTTGATAACACCTCGAAAAAAACGAAATATGAGAAATTCGTTTTTATTTGCGAACTCTACGCTGGACGAGCTTTTCAATTGTGCCATCCACATTTCTCTACGATGTATATATCGATCGGCCAAAATTGACTGAACAAAAAAAATTGAGCTTATATTTCCTCCCCCCGCAATTGGGGTCGGAACAATCAGTCATCGCCTGGCATGCATGAAAAAATCATCCGATATTGGTCGATTAAGTTTATAGCTGCAGCAATGCAGGCTGATAGACCGACTATAGCTATGATGACGAGTTGGTGTTTTTTTAATCTTAGAGAATTCGTTATTTTTTTTGTTTTTGATCAATATTATTGTCAGATTGTAATGGAAAAAGGAAATGCTGCACTAATAGTGCACCAATTGTTAGGCTCAAAATTATGAACATAATTGAAAAGTGGCGTTTTGGTCATGACTTGGCCTTTACAGAGTGATAGACTAAGGTGTAATTTGTTCTTTCGACATTATTGCGTTAAAGGTTAGGAGTATTTTTAACTCAAGTTAATTCTAGGGGATTTAATTTCAGTTTTTCGATGTATTCTCAGACGCAAGACTTCTCAGAAGAAGTTTGAGGAACAGTGCTTTGAGAACAAACTCATTTAGAAACTTCTTATTTATTGTGTTTTTCAAAGAACTTAACTGAACAACGCATCTTTTTTGAGAGATTCAATATGACTGGTTTTGATTTTCTTCCGCAAATTCTAATCTTTCAACTTTGTTAAGCTCGATATTTTTGGCTAAGACTGATTTCCGTGATTCTTATGTGGGTGGTGTCACTTAATGTATACCTAATTTGAGTCTTTTCCGGACTTTTGCTGTCTATGCACTTTGTGTTTCGTCATCTGAAGCTCGTTTTTAGTTTTTGTTAACGGTCGTAAATTCCAAAAAAGCAATTTTTTTCCTTTCTCATGTTGTTATTCAGTGATCGGTTTGGTGCTATTATTTGTCTAATATCAAATGGTACACTCTATAAAATCTCGAATTGAGTCATCAAACTTTATATGTTATTTAATGGTTATTTCAGCCCATATTCTAACAAGGAGGCTCGTTAATATGCCTTTGCACATGATGTTCCAACCCGAGCTCAACTACATTTTTGACTCAATTGTCAACCAAACGAAGAGATAATAAAAAAAGATGTTTGAGATCAAAACAATCGTTACGCAACCTATCTATTAATTAAATTAAATAATGGCATATCTCATTACAGCACCAACGAGATCTGACATTAAAGAGACTACGAGACAAGCAAAATAAAATTTAAATTTAAAAGCACCTAGTAACAACGACAAAATGCAGTTAGACAAAAACTTAAATACCAAGAACTACTTTTCCTAACTATACAGCAGATGGAAAGTTTTCTCAATGAAACTAGGTAACAAGTCGGCAAAGAGAATGAATGAATAATGAGGCGAAATTCAAAATTAATCAAAATTTTTTTTTTAAACCAAGAAAGTTCAAAAGTCTTAAAAATCATCGGCTTTTAACTAAATAATCCTTGATAATTTCCTAAAAAGTCATTGAAAAATCAAAAAGACCTGTCTTTGGTTAGACTGACTAGGCCATAGAAACAAACTAAAGAAAAATTCAAAAACTTACCAACGATTTGTGAAAACGAACTATTGCAACCATTGGAATCGTTAGCTATTATCTCAAAATTTTGTAAATTCAATTCAATTAATATCTACTATTTCAGCTGAAGGATTTATACTGAGAGATTAAATAAGTTTACTTGTTCGACATATGAAAACCATTTGGATCTGTTATTACGCAATTGTGCTGAAAGAAGAGAAAAAAAAACAAAAAATGACTCTGCAAAAAACGTTTAGAAAAACGCATATTGTCCATTAAACAAAACATCAGTGACAAAGAATATAATAAGATCTGTTGTTTTTTGAAATACAAGAAATTGGATGGGAACTCTCATTGATGAAAATATGTTACAATTTGATGAAAATAACAACAAAAAGAGATTAATCTGAAAAATATTTGACAATGTATATCATAAATTTTACCACCATTTGCTATAAACAGACTGCTTTAAGTAACATCCTTCATTCGACCTTCAATTACAGGACTACAACACCTGTCAGCAATTTATGGCTACCTTAAGAACAAAAACAAGCAAAAACAGCAAATTCAATAAAAAAAATTGAGCGCGAAGAGTGTAAAAGGCATTAAAAAATGAAATTCCACAAAAAACTTTTCTATTTTCAATTATTCTTTTCAATTTTCTTATTTTCAATTATAATGGACTATGCTTGTTGCCATTCATATTCAACAAGATGACCTTACAACAAGTTATTGACTATCAACATCAAAGACAGGCAAAAACCACAAATTCAGTTGAAAATTGCCAGAAGAAGGTGTCGAAGCAATTTAAATCATAATCTCTTCTCTGAAACTTTTATCTATGATCTGTTGATCGTCTTTCCTAAACCAATGGGAACTACAAGTGATAGGATATTTTAATAAGATTTCAAAAAGATCCAAATTAAACAAAATTTTTTTAAAAAAAATTATGAAAACTCGTGGCTTTGAAGTTCTAAAACTAAGAGGTAGAAAATAAAATCGCTAAAGAGATCAATTTTGGCTGCAGTAGAAAGGGAAAATTTTTTTTTAAATTATGAAAACTCGTGGTTTTGAAGTTCTAAAACTAAGAGGTAGAAAATAAAATCGTTAACGAGATCAACTTTGGCTGCAGTAGAAAGAAAATTTTTTATAAAAAATAATGAAAAATCGTGGCTTTGAAGTTCTAAAACTAAGAGGTAGAAAATAAAATCACTAACGAGATCAATTTTGGCTGCAGTAGAAAAGGAAATATTTTTTTTAAAAATTATGAAAACTTGTGGTTTTGAAGTTCTTAAACTAAGAGGTAGAAAATAAAATCGCTAACGAGATCAATTTTGGCTGAAGTAAAAAGAAAAAGGATCTTGTCAATACTGAGACTGACTAACTGTTCACAAAAAATTTAAGTAGGTTAATGTTCAAAAAATATCTAAAAATTATTTAAAGTCTTAACAGCCGTTACACTCAAAAGTTTTCAAGGGAGGTCAATAACTACGCTTAGATATAACATGAAGGGAAGCAAGCGAATTTTTCATGCATATATAATCATTAGGGCATCACAACAACTCTTATGACTTTGAAAACAACATCAAAAACAGTCAGAATCAAAAAATCAGTTGAAAAGTAAGAGAAGAAAGTGTCGAAACCAATTAAACCATAAGCTTTTTTCTGAAAATTTTATTTGAGATCCACTGAACGTCTTCTCTACTAAAGCAATGGGACTAGGATAATATTTGGATAATGTGTATAATATTTGGATAATGTGATAAGAGTTCAAAAGTAACAAATAATACAAAGATATCTAAAATTTTTCTTCTAAAAAACTTCAAAATTTTGTGTCAATGAAGTCATATAACTAATAGCTAGAAGATATAACCTGCTAGCCAGATTAAATTTTGTCGCAGTAGCAATGAAGAGGGCGCTGCCCTCACTGAGACTGACTTACAGTTCACGACAATAAGTTTATTATTGGTTAAAGTTCAAAAAAAAATTTTAAGTTTTTCTTAAGTCTTAACAGCCATTAGCTCTCCACTCAAAGCACTAGATATGTTCAATTAATGCTCATTACGGAACATATTTCACTGTTAGTAAATGAGGCCTTGCCATAGGACTGCAAAAAATTTAAACCTCAAAAAGAAATATAAAATTTCATTCAAAATTACCAAAACTGAGAGTCGAAGTCAGAGAAACATGAGCAACTGGATTTTTTTGTTCATTGGGCTCAATATGACTGTAATGTAGGTTTGTCATTTGTGGAAACTCGACATGAAGAGTGACTAGTCTCTAGGTGACTTTAAAAAGCAAACAAAAAGTAGAAAAGTTTTATAAAAAAGATCTCTCAAATAGAATTCTAGAAATCGAATATTTTTTTTTTCATAGTGAACTTCACTATGAGACCAGAAAGAGTTCTTTTTTATCGCCTTTTGTCTAATAAGAACACAAAATTGGCTCATTTTGGCCTGAAATTTACTTTTGAAATACTATTAATTTAGAAAATATCTTAATTTGAATAAAAACTTTTTCAAGCATATATAATCATTAGGGCATCACAACAAGTCTTATGACTTTGAAAACAACATCAAAAACAAGCAGAATCAAAAAATCAATTGAAAAGTGAGAGAAGAAAGTGTCGAAACCAATTAAACCATAAGCTTTTTTCTGAAAATTTTATCTGAGATCCACTGAACGTCTTCTCTACTAAAGTAATGGGACTAGGATAATAATTGGATAATGTGTATAATATTTGGATAATGTGATAAGAGTTCAAAAGTAACAAATAATACGAATATATCTAAAATGTTTCTTCTAAAAAACTTCAAAATTTTGTGTCATTGAATCCATATAACTAACAGCTAGAAGATGTAACCGCTAGCCAGATTAAATTTTGTCGCAGTAGCAATGAAGAGGGCGCTGCCGTCACTGAGACTGACTTACAGTTCACGACAATAAGTTTATTATTGGTTAAAGTTCAAAAAAAAATTTCAAGTTTTTCTTAAGTCTTAACAGCCATTAGCTCTCCACTCAAAGCACTAGATATGTTCAATTAATGCTCATTACAGAACATAATTCACTGTTAGTAAATGAGGCCTTGCCATGGGACTCCAAAAAATTTAAACCTCAAAAAGGAATATAAAATTTCATTCAAAATTACCAAAACTGAGAGTCGAAGCCAGAGAAACATGAGCAACTGGATTTTTTTGTTCATTGGGCTCCATGTGATTGTAATGTAGGTTTGTCATTTGTGGAACCTCGATATGAAGAGTGACTAGTCTCTAGGTGACTTTAAAAAGCAAACAAAAAGTAGAAAAGTTTTATAAAAAAGAGCTCTCAAATAGAATTCTAGAATTCAAATATTTTTTTTTGATAGTGAACTTCAGTATGAGACCAGAAAGAATTCTTTTTTATCGCCTTTAGTCTAATAAGAACACAAAATTGGCTCATTTTGGCCTGAAATTTACTTTTGAAATACTATTAATTTAGAAAATATCTTAATTTGAAGAAAAATTTTTCATGCTTATATAATCATTAGGGCATCACAACAAGTCTTATGACTTTGAAAACAACATCAAAAACAGTCAGAATCAAAAATTCAGTTGAAAAGTGAGAGACGAAAGTGTCGAAACCAATTAAACCATAAGCTTTTTTCTGAAAATTTTATCTGAGATCTACTGAACGTCTTCTCTACTAAAGTCATGGAACTAGGATAATATTTGGATAATGTGTATAATATTTGGATAATGTGGTAAGAGTTCAAAAGTAACAAATAATACGAATATATCTAAAATGTTTCTTCAAAAAAACTTCAAATTTTGTGTCAATGAAGTCATATAACTAATAGCTAGAAGATATAACCGCTAGCCAGATTAAATTTTGTTGCAGTAGCAATGAAGAGGTTTCTTATTGGTTAAAGTTCAAAAAAAATTGAAAGTTATTCTTAAGTCTTAACAGCCATTAGCTCTCCACTCAAAGCACTAGATATGTTCAATTAATGCTCATTACAGAACATAATTCACTGTTAGTAAATGAGGCCTTGCCATGGGACTCCAAAAAATTTAAACCTCAAAAAGGAATATAAAATTTCATTCAAAATTACCAAAACTGAGAGTCGAAGCCAGAGAAACATGAGCAACTGGATTTTTTTGTTCATTGGGCTCCATGTGATTGTAATGTAGGTTTGTCATTTGTGGAACCTCGATATGAAGAGTGACTAGTCTCTAGGTGACTTTAAAAAGCAAACAAAAAGTAGAAAAGTTTTATAAAAAAGAGCTCTCAAATAGAATTCTAGAATTCAAATATTTTTTTTTGATAGTGAACTTCAGTATGAGACCAGAAAGAATTCTTTTTTATCGCCTTTAGTCTGATAAGAACACAAAATTGGCTCATTTTGGCCTGAAATTTACTTTTGAAATACTATTAATTTAGAAAATATCTTAATTTGAAGAAAAATTTTTCATGCTTATATAATCATTAGGGCATCACAACAAGTCTTATGACTTTGAAAACAACATCAAAAACAGTCAGAATCAAAAATTCAGTTGAAAAGTGAGAGACGAAAGTGTCGAAACCAATTAAACCATAAGCTTTTTTCTGAAAATTTTATCTGAGATCTACTGAACGTCTTCTCTACTAAAGTCATGGAACTAGGATAATATTTGGATAATGTGTATAATATTTGGATAATGTGGTAAGAGTTCAAAAGTAACAAATAATACGAATATATCTAAAATGTTTCTTCAAAAAAACTTCAAATTTTGTGTCAATGAAGTCATATAACTAATAGCTAGAAGATATAACCGCTAGCCAGATTAAATTTTGTTGCAGTAGCAATGAAGAGGTTTCTTATTGGTTAAAGTTCAAAAAAAATTGAAAGTTATTCTTAAGTCTTAACAGCCATTAGCTCTCCACTCAACGCATTAGATATGTTCAATTAATGCTCAACACGGAACATCTTTTACTGTTAGTAAATGAGGCCTTGCCATAGGACTGCAAAAAATTTAAACCTCAAAAAGAAATATAAAGTTTCATTCAAAATTACCAAAACTGAGAGTCGAAGTCAGAGAAACATGAGCAACTGGATTTTTTTGTTCATTGGGCTCAATATGACTGTAATGTAGGTTTGTCATTTGTGGAACCTCGACATGAAGAGTGACTAGTCTCTAGGTGACTTTAAAAAGCAAACAAAAAGTAGAAAAGTTTTATAAAAAAGATCTCTCAAATAGAATTCTAGAAATCGAATATTTTTTTTTCATAGTGAACTTCACTATGAGACCAGAAAGAGTTCTTTTTTATCGCCTTTAGTCTAATAAGAACACAAAATTGGCTCATTTTGGCCTGAAATTTACTTTTGAAATACTATTAATTTAGAAAATATCTTAATTTGAAGAAAAACTTTTTCAAGCATATATAATCATTAGGGCATCACAACAAGTCTTATGACTTTGAAAACAACATCAAAAACAAGCAGAATCAAAAAATCAATTGAAAAGTGAGAGAAGAAAGTGTCGAAACCAATTAAACCTATTTTTTGTTCTTAAGGTAGCCATAAATTGCTGACAGGTGTTGTAGTCCTGTAATTGAAGGTCGAATGAAGGATGTTACTTAAAGCAGTCTGTTTATAGCAAATGGTGGTAAAATTTATGATATACATTGTCAAATATTTTTCAGATTAATCTCTTTTTGTTGTTATTTTCATCAAATTGTAACATATTTTCATCAATGAGAGTTCGCATCCAATTTCTTGTATTTCAAAAAACAACAGATCTTATTATATTCTTTGTCACTGATGTTTTGTTTAATGGACAATATGCGTTTTTCTAAACGTTTTTTGCAGAGTCATTTTTTGTTTTTTTTTCTCTTCTTTCAGCACAATTGCGTAATAACAGATCCAAATGGTTTTCATATGTCGAACAAGTAAACTTATTTAATCTCTCAGTATAAATCCTTCAGCTGAAATAGTAGATATTAATTGAATTGAATTTACAAAATTTTGAGATAATAGCTAACGATTCCAATGGTTGCAATAGTTCGTTTTCACAAATCGTTGGTAAGTTTTTGAATTTTTCTTTAGTTTGTTTCTATGGCCTAGTCAGTCTAACCAAAGACAGGTCTTTTTGATTTTTCAATGACTTTTTAGGAAATTATCAAGGATTATTTAGTTAAAAGCCGATGATTTTTAAGACTTTTGAACTTTCTTGGTTTAAAAAAAAAATTTTGATTAATTTTGAATTTCGCCTCATTATTCATTCATTCTCTTTGCCGACTTGTTACCTAGTTTCATTGAGAAAACTTTCCATCTGCTGTATAGTTAGGAAAAGTAGTTCTTGGTATTTAAGTGTTTGTCTAACTGCATTTTGTCGTTGTTACTAGGTGCTTTTAAATTTAAATTTTATTTTGCTTGTCTCGTAGTCTCTTTAATGTCAGATCTCGTTGGTGCTGTAATGAGATATGCCATTATGTAGTTGAGCTCGGGTTGGAACATCATGTGCAAAGGCATAATAACGAGCCTCCTCGTTAGAAATGGGCTGAAATAACCATTAAATAACATATAAAGTTTCATGACTCAATTCGAGATTTTATAGAGTGTACCATTTGATATTAGACAAATAATAGCACCAAACCGATCACTGAATAACAACATGAGAAAGGAAAAAAATTGCTTTTTTGGAATTTACGACCGTTAACAAAAACTAAAAACGAGCTTCAGATGACGAAACACAAAGTGCATAGACAGCAAAAGTCCGGAAAAGACTCAAATTAGGTATACATTAAGTGACACCACCCACATAAGAATCACGGAAATCAGTCTTAGCCAAAAATATCGAGCTTAACAAAGTTGAAAGAATAGAATTTGCGGAAGAAAATCAAAACCAGTCATATTGAATCTCTCAAAAAAGATGCGTTGTTCAGTTAAGTTCTTTGAAAAACACAATAAATAAGAAGTTTCTAAATGAGTTTGTTCTCAAAGCACTGTTCCTCAAACTTCTTATTAGAAGTCTTCTGAAATTAAATCCCCTAGAATTTACTTGAGTTAAAAACACTCCTAACCTTAAAAAAACTTTTCAACAGTTGTCACATCATTGATTCAGTAACATGTTTCACCAAGCTCCTGAAAAATCGAAACCAGATAATGTTAAGAGCACAGAGTAGAATAACTACATCAAGTTTTGTTTTTCAAAGGTTTTTCACCAACAAAATACATAGAAATTGTGTCCCCTCTCAAAGCTAAGGAAATTAATTATAAAATGGCATCCATCTGCTTTTCACAGTCCTGAAAAAAAGAGATTTGAACAACATACTGAACAGGTTAAAACAAAGCAAATTGAAAAAACCCTGTACACAAATTGGTCAAAATCTTATGACAAAAGCATTTTAACCAAAAATAAATAAAATTGAGATGAAATTTGTCTTTTTAATGCCTACAAATTAAACCGGGCTGATGTTTCTTCATCTATAGCCGTTTCCTACAGCGTAGAAAAAAAGTCGAACAAATTGAAAGACGTTAAAATAAGAGTGAAATGGAAAAAAATCTAAGATCTATCCGAAAGTAGTGGGGAAAAGGGGCCCCGTGCACAGCATCCCCCTATTTCACCCCTAAAAATACCCCACCTGTTTTTTTGCCCTAATCGGACCAATTTTTTTCATATTAGAAAAAAATGGTATTTTCAAGCACTTTTCGACTCGTATTCACACTTCGTGCGAATACTCGTCTCAAAGTGCTTTTTTTAACACTGTTTAATTTAGAGTACAAATCCAATTCAAATCTTTATCAGCGAATTGATCTTTATCAGTGAATTTACCAATCACGCTTTTCCCTCTTAAATATCTAAATTTTACAAACTGTATAAAAATAGTATTTACACTTCATTCGAATATTCGACTCTAAATGCTTTTCAACATTACCCTAGAACATAGTTCAAATCTTAATCAATAACCGCATCGCAGATATTATATTTATAAATGTGTTCTCTAAATTGATTTCTAGTATGACCGAATCTATATCTATGAAGGTAAATACACAACTTACATTTTGCATTTCTAAATCTAAAGAAAGAAATATGTTTATAAACATTACACATCTTACAAGTTATATATAAATCAGGATTTTTATAATGTTCCTCTAAATGCCCAATATAATTTTTTACTTTAACTAAACTATTACATATATAACAACTATATTCTAATTCTTTACAATTTTCACAACATTTTTTCCAAGTTTTATTTTTGCAGTTATTGCATTTCATTTTTATATTGTCGAAAAATTATAAAATTTTCCCCAATAAAATACACCATGTCCCACTCGACTAAAACTAGTGTCCCGAGTATAAACTTCTGTGATATCTGTGATCTGGAATTTTAAACGAAGAAAGAGTTATATAAACATCAATCTTATGATCCTAAACACAAGGAACTATTAGAGAAAATGTTTGCTTCTGATCTGCGAAGCAGTTCAACGAAGTTGTTTGACAAATTCACTGATTCTGACGATGGATTACTCTATGTTAGACCTGGAACTGAAACTGGAACTAAAACTGATACTAAGACTGAAACCGAACCCGAATCTGAAGTTCCATTGGCGAAGCCGTTTCACGGATCAGAGAAGCTGGTTCCCAGATGGCAGAGCATCAGGGAACCTGCTTCGCAGATGACCGAAGGTCCATCAGAGAAACCGCTTCACGGATGTTGGGTTTGCGGCAATAAGTTTAAAAATCAGATTGGTTTGCAAACTCATATGAATAAACATTGGAGAGAAAACGTTAGGTTAGACGAAAATTATAATATTAAAACTAGCTTTAATCAAAGACAGTTATATATTACTAAATCTAATAATAGTTTAATCAAGGATAATAATGAACCAGTAGATTACATATTAGACGAGTTCAAACCATTTAAATCATATAAATATAAAGTTACTGCTAACTATTTATATAAAAAGAGAGACTCAGAAGAAGAAAAGACTGTTAATATAAACTTTAGAACAGATGAATATATGACTAAAGATCATCGATTAGATCTAAACCAATGGCTTGATCATGTTAAAGAAATATATGAAGGCCGTGGATATGATTATAAATTTATTGGAATAACAGACATGCAAATAAGTATAGAAAGGACTAAACCATCATTAGGATCTTATATAGAACTACCATTAGACCTAAAAGATAAAACAAATGCGATTTTAAATATTAGGAACAATAAATTTAACTGTCTACGATTATGTATTACAGCTGCATTGCATCCTGTGGCCAGAAATGCTACTAGAGAAAATAAATATATTGATAACCTAGTCGAAGACTGGGAAGATAATGAATATGCACATAATTATTTAACAAAAATTCAAAATAAGTATAATATTAATATTTGGTATTAGAGAAAGCTATTAGAGAAATGCATAGATTTTGTTAAAGATCGTAAGAATGTTCGAATACTAACTTGGGGTGAACATGGTGGAACATGGTCGAAGACCCATTGTGCGCTAATTAAAAATATAGAGGTGTTATCAGAATGACCTAATGCTAAACACGCAAAGTTTTGGTTTTGTGATAATTGCACCTATTGGTTTAGTTCTCCACATAAATATGAAACTCATGAATGCTGTGTACAAATCAAGCCAAAGATTGTATGCCCTAAATTAAAACAAATCAAATTCAAGAATCAACATAAACAACAAGAAGTAAAGAATGTTATCTTTGCCGATATTGAATGTTACATGAAAGGAACAGATCAAAAGATTGGGGATAACACATATTAAATATCTGAGCATGTACCTATAGCTACTGGCTATAACTTAGATACTAACTATGTTTCATATTTTGGCTCCAGCTGTATTAAAGATTTTGTTAAAGATTTATTAGAGATAGAATCAACTCATAGTATTAAATCTAATAAAACAATGGTATTTACAGAAGAAGATAAACAGTATCATAATACCACTAAAATTTGTCATATTTGTAATAAACATTGTATTAATAAAGTTAGAGATCACTGCCACCAAACTGGTAGATATAGAGGCCCAGCTTGTAATATTTGCAACTTAAACTATAGACAACAAAACTTCATTCCAGTAATATTTCATAATGGTAAAGGCTACGACTTCAATCTATTATTTAATGAGCTATTTAATCAGAATAATAGTAAGAGAAGAGTTGATATATTACCTAGTACTAATGGTAAAGCCAGAATGTTTAGAATTGGTGTTTTAAAGTTTATAGATAGTTATAGTTTCATGACAATGTCTCTTGAAAAGATGGCAAATATTTATGGTGTTAAAAGTAAAACATTATACCCTTATGAATACTTTAAAGATGAGAATAGCTATGATAATAAATTAGGTAATCTATCAATACAAGACTTTAGATCATCGCTGACAACTAAGTTACCAACTCAAGCAGATGTTGATAGCTTTAATAATTCTAATAGTAATAAAACGGGTAAAGAATTAACATTAGAGTACATGGAAAATGATATATTTATATTACAGCACTGCTTCAATCTATTTGTTAAGTTAAACATAAATACATATAAACTCAATCCTCTACATTATATTAGTCTACCAGGTTACAGCTTCGACTGTTTTCTAAAACTAAGTGAAGTTGAATTAGATACAATACAAGATGAACAAATGCTAAAAGACTTCATTGGAGCAATGAGAGGTGGTATATGCAGTGTTTTTGGTAATAGAAAAATAAACAAAAATGAAAACAGATAGTTGTGGTACATCGATGCTAATAACTTATATGGTTACGCACTAATGCAAAAGCTACCATATAAAGATTTCAGCTTTAGTGACATAACCATAGACGAAGTGTTAAACACTGATGATGTTAGTGATTATGGTTATTGGCTTATCTGTGATTTAGAATACACCAATGAATGTAAAGATAAAACAGCAAAATTCCAATCATTGCCCCATAAAAGAGAAGTAGAGAACAATGAACTAGGATGCAAACAAAGACCTTCAACTTCATCAAAAAGTGAGAAACTAGTATTAGATCAGAATAATAAATATGAATATCCAATACACTATCGAATGTTAAAATTTGTTGTTAAGATGGGTATAAAGGTTACTAAAGTCCATAGAATAATTAAATTTAAACAAGATTATATTATTAGAGACTATATTGGGCTTAATACTAAAATGAGAGCCGAAGCTAAAACTGAACCTGAGAAAGATATATTTAAGCTAATGAATAATTCCTTGTTTGGTAAAAGTTGTGAGAATCCATTAAAGTATTTAGAAGCTAAGATTCTAACTGATGATTATTAAATACTTAAAGCTGTTAGTAAACCAACATGTAAAGATGTAATTAGATATGATAATTATACTCTAATAGAATTCTATAAAAAGGAAATACAATATGATAAACCGATATATTTAGGCTCAACTGTATTAGAACTTAGTAAACTCCACATGTATGAATTCTTTTACAATGTATTACAACCATCACTTAAAGATCTAATGCTACACTATATGGATACTGATAGTTTTGTATTAAGTTTTACTGAAGGTAGTATTGATAATAAATATATGGACTTAAGCAATCTCGAAGTTCCAATCAAAACCAATAATAAAGTTCCAGGCAAATTTAAACATGAATTAGGAAGTAAAGAGATAGAAGAATTCATAGTATTAAAACCAAAGACCTATAGCTTTAAACACTTCTGTGCAAAAGAGAAAGGAATAAAGAAAGAGAACAATGGTAAACATGAAGACTATTATAATGCCTTAATGGATGATAAAGAAAGAATTGTAGATGAATGTAGAATACAAAAAGTAGGAGATAAAATGACCACAATAAAAACTAGTAAAAGAAGTCTAAATAACTTTGATGATAAAAGATTTTATGTGAATAATATTACTAGCTATCCTCTTGATGAGAATCTATATCTATTCAAAAGAGATTTAATAAAAATGATCCGCGAACAAGCTCCGCTTGTGGTAAACCAATCGGGTTCACCGATAAAACTAAATCTAGAGCTAGACAAAGACAAAGATCTACTGATTAAAAATATTCAAGATCTAACTATTAATGATGATAGAAAGTTAATTGAAGCTGCTATTGTATTATATAATGAGTTGTATAAATAAAAAATAATTATGAATTTAACTCTTTCATTACATCCATAGGGCTGGCAGTTAGTATATTATAAATCATCATCTGAGCCATATATATTCCCATAATGTCTTCCTTAATTGTAGCTTCAGATATTATCTTTTTATTATATTCTAGAAATTTTATTATCTTCCACGGATTTAAGTTTTCCTGTTTTACATATTTAGAATAAGTTGAAATTATTAAATCATCATGATTTGTTTCCTTAATATGATCAGGGAACCTGCTTCGCAGATCAATAAACTCATCTATAGTATTACAACGTCTTTTACAAGCTAAACATCTTTTTAGGTTAAGAGAGAAACTATTTTTATTATCCATTTTAGTTTTATGATTATAATTTTTCAATATATCAAAAATGACTAAACTAGAAACACTTATAGAATTAAATTATATAGAAAAACAAAACAGAAAGAATAGATTAGAAGATAAATTAAAACAACAAGAATATTATGGTGAAATAGAAGAGTTATTTGATCTTTTAACTAAAACACTAAATGCAAACAATGAAACATGGCTAGCTCATAATGAACAAACATTAAGAGCAATAGATTGGCAAAATCAAGAGTTAGATAAACAAACTAAGATGATCGAACAAGCTGGTTTTCAGATAGGAGAAGCCGCTTCTCAGATGGGTGAAACCGCTTCACGGATCCAGGAAGCTGGTTACCAGTTTAATGAAACTGTTTCCAAGATGGGTGAAACGTTAAAGCAAACTCAAGAAATAGCACCAGTTTTTGTTGATACAAAGATAGCCAAGAATCTTCATAAAATGGGTACTCAAACTAATCCTCAATTAAAATTAAATCTTGTAGATTTGCCTACGAGAAGATACAAAATGAATGGTGTTGATATAACCCTAGAGCAGGGTGCATTTTTAGTTAGGGATAATATATACGAATTCTCAGAAGGATTTATTGAATTTCTCACTAACCCAAATGTAACATATAACGATGATATCGAAGAAGATGAAAACAAAATTAAAAGGTTTTTAAAGGATATTAGATATGATTTAGGAAAAGGGGATAAGAGAAGCGCTAGATATAGAACAATAAAACGTATAATGGGAGTAAGAGATGATGTATATGGTAGGGGGCTAAATAGCAACCCAAATAATCAACGAAGTTGCCATTTAAATGGTTTAGTAGAAAGATTAGAATTATTAATACTAGAAACAAAAGCTGGTCATGATGGGTTATATGATGAAATGCTAGATATATCTAAGCAACTATTATCTATGAATATTATTAATCAAAACCAACTAGATAATTTTGTTTTTAACTATGGTAAATGAATGATGGAAAAGCAACAACAACAACAACTACTAGCTAAAGAAGTATTCAGTCCTCAAATAACAAAGTTTAACAGACAAAGAATAATACCACTATATAAAGATGAAACATGGTCAGCCGATTTAATTGATAAGTCATCTCTAAGTAAATACAATAATAATTATAAGTTTATATTAACAGTTATAGATATATTCACAAAATATGCATGGGCTATTCCATTAAAGAATAAATCTGGTTTATCTATAACTAATGGTTTTAAAATAGTAATAAGTGAAAGTCCACAAGGTGGCTCTGAAAGTAGAAAACCGGAAAAGTTATGGGTAGATAGAGGTAGTGAGTTTTACAATAAAACATTTAAATCTTTACTTAAGGAATATGGAACCGGCAAAGCCGCTTCAGGGATCAGTGAAACTGCTTCGCAGATAGAACTATATTCTACTTATAGTGATTTAAAAGCTGTGTTTATAGAGAGATTCAATAGAACATTATTACACATAATAAATAAACCAATGTTCATCAATGGTGATGGTAATTGGGTAAATATATTAAATGATGCAGTCTTAACATATAACAATAACATTCATTCGACAATTAATATGACACCAGTTGATGCTTCTAATAATCCTGATAAGTTTAAATACACTTTTAATTTTAAGAATATTAAGCCAAAATTTAAAGTTGGTGATTATGTTAGAAACGCAGATAAACGTAATATCTTCTCTAAAGGTTACACTTCTAATTGGAATAGAGAACTGTTTAAAGTTAATGAAGTTCTAAAAACACAACCACCAACATATAAAATAGAAGATATTAATGGAGAGATAATAGAAGGTAAATATTACGAACAGGAATTATTAAAATCCGAGTTTGACTTTGAATCTAATAATAAGGTTTTGGAATCATTAAATATAGATATTTCTTAATATAAATAATGACAAGAAATAGATTTAGCCAGGCTAAAAATCAATCAGGGAACTCACTTCTCGGATTAACATCAACAAACAACCTAACACTAAGTAAGGCTCGTGGATTATTCCTAGAAGATAATGATAATATTGACATGAAGGATACCTATAAAATTACAAATGTACATCCTCCGTTAGATGAAAAGGATGTGGTTAATAAAGAGTATTGTGACAATAACTTATTATCCTCTTCTAATAAAATAGAAATTTTAAGTAGAAACATAACTGAACTAAGAAAAGGTGATTTTGATAAAGTTACAACTAAAACGTTACAACTAAATGAAACACAAGTTAATGAAAATTTAATTAAAGAATTCATTAAATCAGCAAATGAAGTCACAAATACTGTTAACTTTTGTAATAAAGTTGCTGCTGATACTATCTCTAAATATAATCAATTAAAACAAGAATTTGATAATAATAAATTTAATCAAAATATTACTAACATACATTTTGATGATATCTTTACTAATGGTCTAAGGGAAATGAAAGAATACAATAAATCTCTTAGAGGTGTTATAGTACAATATATAATTTCTATACTTTTACGAAGTAAGTTACTTGATAATAAAGAGCAAGATAGACTTGAGATGCATTATGGATTTAAACAAGAAGATATAACGAAAGAAATAGAAAGTTTTTTTACTAATGAAAATGAGTCAGCCAACAGCACCGAGTAAGAGCTTACTGTATCCAGATTTATCATCAGTATCAGAACGGTTGATGCGCGAAGCTGCTGCTGTCAATGAACAGCAGATAAACGAAAAGATTCAAGCTAATAATAAATTTAACAACAACATTAACATTATAAAAGATATTAGAAATTATTATGAAACTGAAACTAATAATTATGATAAGAAGTTAAGTAGATATAAAAATTATATTAACGTAGCTGAGATAACAGAAGTACTATTATCATCAATTGCAACAACAGCAACAACAACATCAGTTGCATTAACAGGTATAGGATTACCTTATTCTATACCCACAGCTTTTTCTACAGCAACTGTTTGTGGTTCATTATCAAAAACAATTAATACTAAAATAAGAAATAAAATTATAAAGTATTCACAAATGTATATTCTAGCTAAACAGTTTAGTGATAAATTTAATAAACTATATACTAAATCAATGAATGATAATAAAATAGATAATGATGAATATAATGAATTAGTCAAGGTATATGAGGATTATAAGAAGAACAAGAAAAATAAATTAAGTGTTTTTTTAAACTAAAGTTATTAGTGTTTAGTAATAACAATGTCTTTAGTAATAATAATATTAGTATAAATATTTACCGATAATCGTAATCATAAACATAAACATAAATATAATCATAATCAAATAATTATCTTTTCTTTGTACCTAAGTATAAACCTCTTCCTTTTTGTACTACCTTTATACCTTCACCGGTAGTTGCAAATTTAATTAAATCAGGTGTGGCTGACAAAGCAGCTCTAGGGTTTCTAGATGCCGCTGCAGTTCCTATTTTACTTGCAATCTCTAATGCTCTTATTGGATTATTAGCAACTTTCTTTCTAAAGTTAACTGTAGCTCTACCAACACTTTTAAAGAAATCTTTCAATCCCTCTGCTTCTATTGTTGCATCAGATACTGTCATTGATTTATTCCTTCCACATTTAGTGCAGGATCCTCTTAACATTTTAGTACCTTTTGGTGTAATAGCTCCTCTTATGTTATTAGTGCCACTATAATGTCTGCCACCAACACAATATGAATTGGTTTTGAACTTATTTAAAAGACTCATTTCTATATATAAAAAATAATGGAAGTTAAAAAGTATAATCCTTTTGTTGTTATGAATAAGTCTACGGGTTTCACCCGCGAGCGAAGCTCGAAGACTCAGCCTAAGATTAAACCCAAACCACAAACTAAACTTGAAGCTAGAGGCTTATGGCATAGCATCGGTGAAACCGGTTCCCGGATGGACGGAGTCCTATCTCTAGAGAATAAAAAGAAATAAGATGCTATTTATGCTAAAGGTTTTGTTAAGACTAGTAGGAAACAATGATAAGGACTTTAATTATAATTATATCTATGATATGATAGACCTTCGGTCATCTGCGAAGCAGTTTCACTGATCCACGAAGTGGCTTTGCCAATTAATCTCTACGAGATTATATCAACCATCTTATTACCATCACTACTAACACTAATAACCTTTCTAGTTAATACTAATGCATGACATATAACATCTGCAACTGCAGCACTAAATTTAAAATTAAGTTGTATTGGTTGTGGACCTATATGATCACTTTGATATCTAGTATCAAATACATATATTCTATAACTAATTTTGAATGTTCTATGATTTATATACGGTTTTATATTATATGGTAGCCCATTATAATCTTTATTAAAGCTAACAATCTCTTTAAAAGCCTCATTATAATTATTAGTGCCATAATTAATATTCATTCTATCTTCGGGATAAAACTCACTACCAATCTTACAATAACATTCAGTGACATTCATTATATGAAAGGTACTTGCATCATGAGTTTGTTCATTAACATTATTATTTTCAAAACCAACTATTATATATTGTGGTCTTTCCATACCACTTTCCATACCTAAATCAAACAAGAAGTTGGTAGCATTAGGTACGTTCTTATAAAATGTTTTTCTTTCATAATAACCGAAGTCTATATTATTCTTTTTATTTAATCCTTTCTGTACAATAATTCTATTGTCATTACTAGGATCAATACTAGGCACACACCATGATATATCTCTAATTTCTATATTACCATCATTAGCCACTGCATCAGCACCAGCATTAATTCTATATAGAGCTCTATCATTATTATTTCTTTTTAATATTAGTTTAAATCCTAAACCATATATAATCTTTTTTAAATCATTCACAAAACCAAATAGATCACTCATCTTAACCATCATATACATATGACCTCGTTCTGCAGCAATATGGTCACCTTTAAGTTGACTATCTCTATTACCTTGATTTCTAACAAAACCACTCTCATATTCATCATCAGTACTAGTTAATAACTTATACATCAATAGATTAGGATGACAATGATCTATATATTCAATAGTCCTACCACCACTAGTTTCAAGTTTAACTGAACTAAACAATGCCATCATACCATAATTAACTAATCTAATATTAGCATTATTAGCAAATACACCACCAGCATCATCTGATACAACAAACTCTATCTCTAGATATGAATCGTGTATATTTAAATGGTTCTCTTCTCTATTGTGTATGATATTAATGTTAGTATTGATTGTATTCATTGTTGCCAGATTATTTGGTTTATATTTTATAATCTTACTTTTGTGTATATCATTATTATAACCATAAGTTGCATCCAAATTAAAATCCATTTTTATTAGATAAAAAATGACAGACAATTTAATCTTATGGGAACTACAAAAGATACATGAAGCTTTAACTAAAACTAAGGAAGAACACACACTTAACTTTAGAATGATAAAGCCAACAGGAAAGTTTAACTTTAGTGAACCTATACTGAATAAAACAAAATTAGGTTTAATTAGATTATCAGTTTATAACTCAGTGTTTAATGTGAATAGAAGGAATAATCAATTTTTATATGCTAGTACGGTTATAGATGGTAATAGTGAAGCATGGGCGAAGCCCCATGATGATGTGGCAGAACCTCTTATATCTAACAATAACAATAACACTGAATCTAACATTACATCTGTTCTTAATTATAATTATAAAGGAATCCCATTGTTATATTCAACTATTACACCGGGTGCATATGAATTATCTGACATAGCAGAATTAATAAAAGAAGAAACTGATGGTAATGTTATAATAGAACCTGATAAGAACACAATGAAATGTATAATGGAAATCAAACAAGGAGCACTTAGTTTTGATGTAGAGAACTCAATAGCCTCATTACTAGGATTAAGAAAAATAGTATATAAACAAGGTAAATATACATCTCAAAAGATTATTGATATTATGGGTTTTAGTAATATTAACATTCATTGTAATGTGATATCTGGTGTTAAAGATAATGGTGAGGATACAGACATATTATATACTTTTAATCTAACTGAACCACCAGGTTACTTGATAAATATTATACCAACTAATATCTTATATCAAAATGTAACTAAAGATAGAATAGAATATATAGAGTTTCATATTAAAGATGAGCATGGAAGACCTATAGACTTTAATGGTGATGTATTAAGTTTTACTTTACATCTAATATAGTTAGCAGACCGAAGGTCTGTTTGATTTAGACTTAGACTTAGTCATCTGCGAAGCAGTTCCTGATAGATTTAGACTTAGACTTAGACTTATCTGCGAACGAGCTCCGCTCGTGGTAACCCAAGCAGGTTCCCTGATTGGTGTAACCACTTCGTGGATACTTAAACTAAACTACAAAACTCTCCGATCCCAATTAATTCTTAGTTTACCATTAATATTTTTATTTTTAGTTATATCAATGACAATGTAATTATAAGGCTCTTTCCATACCTTATTACATATATTAGCAAAATCATTATAACTAAGTTCCACATTATTAAAGAAATCTTGATATATAGATATGAGGG
The DNA here is from genome assembly GCF_964194025.1 of Convolutriloba macropyga. Classification (NCBI taxonomy): domain Eukaryota; kingdom Metazoa; phylum Xenacoelomorpha; order Acoela; family Convolutidae; genus Convolutriloba; species Convolutriloba macropyga. The sequence goes on along the minus strand of NC_134482.1, from coordinate 26,475,348 downwards.
CTTTACCTCTCTGTTCAAATAAAATAAATAGATTACAGTTCTCTCTAACACTCTGCCTATCCAGAGAGAACAGGTTTTGATTAAGATATATCATATTACAATTATTATGTCTACCTCTACAAAAGTATTCATTAATAACTGGTTCTTATGCTCTAGCATCATCGAATATCATTAATTTCTTTAAGTCTTTGGGTAGTTTATCGGGAGATGGTAAATCTTTTATATCTTAAATGAATTCAACATCTGCTTTTGGGTTTATTCTTTCTATACCATGGTACTGATCACCAGTAGGTCCAATGATGTATAGCTTATCAAAATATATACTAGCTAGAATTAGTTTTTTTAATAAGAATGTCTTACCACATTCACTAGGACCAGATATTATACATCTAAAATTATCTGGGAATGCGGCTTCAGTAATTATATCATCATCATTTAGCCATGAATATAGATCATCATTTATGTTTACAGATATATTATTAGTAGGGGTATTATTGTTAGGTTTACCCTTTTGATGTTTTTCATCCAATAGATATATATAATTGTCTCTATCATCATTATCATTATCTTTATCATTAACATTATCATTAACATTATCATTAACATTATCATTATCATTAACATTATCAATAACATTATCATTATCATTATCATTAACATTAACATTATCATTAACATTATCATTATCATTAACATTATCATTATCATTAATAATATCATTAACACTATCATTAACACTATCATTAACACTATCATTATCACTATCATTAACATTATCATTATCATTAACACTATCATTAACATTATCAATAACATTATCATTATCATCTGCGAAGCAGGTTGGCATGCCACGGACGGAGTCCGTTCCCTGATTAACATTAACATTATTAGCAAAGCTACTTCGTAGATCGTTAACATCACCTCTACTACAATTCAAACAAAAACACTCATTATACATTCCTGGATATTTACATTGATTAACTAGAATATTCAAAGCATTGTTAATTCTAAATCCTCTATCAATAAGATAGATCATGTATAAACAATAAGCCCCACAATAAGATTCATCATATTGTTGTATTCTTTCATCAGAGCCTAGATTGACATACTCTTCTAAGAATAATGGAGGAGTTTCTATACCAAAACTATCAAAGTAATACACTGGACCACCTTCTCTTCTTATAACTAAAACCCAATGTGTACCTTCAGTTGGATGTAAATTTACAATAATGTTGGAGTTGGGTTCACTTACGTTATTTGGAGTCTGATCTCTCATTACAATTTCAATTGGTGTTAGACTTATATCTTTACCTATATCTTTTATTCTGATATCACTCATAGCACTATTATCAATATTAAAATTATTATTGAATTCCTCAAAAGTTAGGATAAGCATTTTATTATAAATATTATTAATGTTTAAATATAACTCTAGTTATTGCGAAGCATCGGTGGAACCGTTACACAGATGGTCGAAGACCCATAAGTCTAATTATGTCTATATTTATCTATGTTTTCATTTATAAAAATGGAGACAGGTAGCGTGGTTATAATTTTTATTTTCTTAATTATATTTTGTTTTATAGTATATGATTCAATACCGAGCAAATATGCAAAACTAGAAGAAAGCTTTGGTGGATTTATGAATAGGAGTCTAGTTAGATTTGAATATGAAAAGTCACCATTACACACTATTGTCTATGGTGGAACTGGTACGGGTAAAACATATTTTGTTAGACAATATTTAAAATTGTACTCAGTCCAAAATCAAGATCCGCGAAGTGGTTACACCGATCGGGATCAAAATCAAAATCAAGATCAAAATCAAGATCAAAATCAAGATCAAGATCAAGATCAAAATCAAAATCAAGATCAAAATCAAGATCAAAATCAAGATCAAAAACAAAATCAAAATCAAGATCAAAATATGGTGGAACATCAAGGAACCTGCTTCGCAGATGGTCAAAGACCTATAGTTATAGTGTGTAAAGATGACAGAGACTGGATAAATCCCGAGACTAATAAGTTTTATACTGGATTTAATAAATGTGATATGAATATGATCACAAAAAACAATATGCAAAAATTTCGAAATTGTGTAATAGTACTTGATGATATGGGTGATAAGTTAAATAAGGATATAGGTTATTATTTTACTGAAGGTAGACATTATAATATTCAAATGATTGTAATGTGTCATAAACCAGCTCAAATAAATAATACAGCAAGAATGAGTTGTGATACTATTTATTTAACAACTTATAATGGATCTGATCTATTTAAAAACTTTAATGAGATATATAAATGTGAACATGACTTCAATAAAATAATTAGTGAATTAAATAGTAACTATTATAATTGTACAGATGGAATGTCATATGAACTTCGTTATGGTATAATTAAGTATAATAAGAAAGAAAATACTTTTATTATTATTAATAGTAATAGAACAATGATATATGATTCAAGATTTGGTTTCCTTGATTTAAAAGCTCTCAGTTTAAAAGATGAGTTAGGAAGAGAAGATATAAATAAACTTATAGCATATATGAAACCACTCATGATAAATGCAACAGATAGAAATGTTATTAGTCATGATAATTATCAGTTTTATTTTAATAAACTTCTTACATTAAAAGGTATTAAAACACAGAATGATGTTTTAACTCAGGAAGTGGTTAAAGCAAATGGTCTTAGATCATTTTCAACTATTTTAGGTATTATAAGTTCAGGTTTAATGATATATAATTTCATGAGTCCTGATATAACAGTAAGAAATGCCGGACATGTGGCAACTGCAGCGAGTACTATGTTGAATAGAACAAGTACATCATTGAACTATGGATTTGGCAGAAATCAAGATCAAGATCAAGATCAAGATCAAGATCTGGAACATGAAAAGGAATATACAGATGGAGAAACATCTGCGAAGCAGTTGGGGAACCAAGACCGAAGGTCCTTCCACCGATGGTCGAAGACCCATCAGCGAAGCTGTTACACAGATCAGCGAAGCTGTTACACAGATCAGCGAAGCAGTTATACACATCAGGGAAGCTGCTTCGCAGATAAATATACTGGAATTTTAAATAAAGAGGGACGAGAGAATTTAAACAGTCTATATGTAAATAATGAAGAATTTAGAAATGAAATTATAAATTATGTTAAAAGTAAAATGCAATTAAACCTTGAAGCAATTTTAGATAAGAGATGTAAAACTAATTTACTCAATACGTTAGGAAATAAAGATTTAGCAGAGTGTATCAAATCTAAAGATAATACTAAAGATTTAATTGAGATATTGGCTAAATATATATGTTGAGTATAATTGAAATCAGTGAACGAGCTTTGCTCGTGGTTCTCCAACGAACTTTGTTCGTGGTTTACCAAACTGCTTTGCAGATTTGACCAATTATAAATGGTTATAAAATGTTTAGAGTGTAACTATAAATGTGGAAACATTGCTTGTTTAAAATATCATTACGAATCATGTCATAAAGATAAAATTGATAAATGTATATGTGGTAATATAACAATAAGTGCTATTTGTGCTAATGATTTTTCTCCATGGGGTTGTTCTTTAAAAAATGAATCTAGCTCTAGTTCTGGTTCTGGTTCTAGCTCAAGTTCTAGCTCAAGTTCTAGCTCTAGCTCTAACTCTAGTTCTGATTCTGGTTCTAGCTCTAGTTCTGGTTCTGGTTCTGATTCTAGTTATAACACCAGTTCTAACTCAGACCCTAACCCTAATCCTAACCCTAACCCTAATCCTAACCCTAACTATAACTCAGAAGTATTAATCAGTGAAAGGGACGAAGTTCTTGGTACCCCAACTGCCCCGCAGATGGGTGAAACCGCTTCACGGATCCACGAAGTGGTTACACCAATCAGAAATTGTAATAAATGTAATTATATAAAACCACTAACTGATTTTGATGAGAGTAAGTATACAAGTAGAAACTGTACTTCAGCTAAAGTTAATTGTCCATATTGTACTTCTGTTGTGAGATATGATGGGATACGGGCTCATGTAAAGAAACAACATCCAGGTGTAGAATTAACTAAAGGATTTAGTAGAAATCTAACTGAAAAACAAAGTTCTAGAACTGAAAGTACTTTAGCCATTAGACAAAATGGAGAAGATTGCTCATGTAAATATTATGATTTTGTATTATTTCTTATTAATAATGGAATAAATATAGAAAAAGTAAAAGAAAATATAAATTTATTGAAAAGTATAGATAATTTGAAATAAAAAGTACAAAAAAAATTTAAAAAAATATCAAAGAGAGGGATTCGCTCTTAAAGAGTGAAAAAGAGCGATCTCCCTACTCAGGAATCATCCCGAAAAGAAGGAATCGCTCTTAAGGAGTGAAATGTAAATTTTACATTTTTTGATCGAATAGAATATAGTCAAAGTAAAGGATTATATTGAACATTTAGGAAAACATTATAACGATAAGAATTTATATTTAACATTTTGTATGTGTGGGGTTAATAAACATATTTCTTACTATAGATTTAGAAATGCAAAATGTAAGTTGTGTATTTACCTTCATAGACATAGATTCGGTCATACTAGAAATCAATTTAGAGAACACATTTATAAATATAATATCTGCGATGCGGTTATTGATTAAGATTTGAACTATGTTCTAGGGTAATGTTGAAAAGCATTTTGAGTCGAATATTCGAATGAAGTGTAAATACTATTTTTATACAGTTTGTAAAATTTAGATATTTAAGAGGGAAAAGCGTGATTGGTAAATTCACTGATAAAGATTAATTCGCTGATAAAGATTTGAATTGGATTTGTACTCTAAATTAAACAGTGTTAAAAAAAGCACTTTGAGACGAGTATTCGCACGAAGTGTGAATACGAGTCGAAAAGTGCTTGAAAATACCTTTTTTTTCTAATATGAAAAAAATTGGTCCGATTAGGGCAAAAAAAACAGGTGGGGTATTTTTAGGGGTGAAATAGGGGGGGTGCTGTGCACGGGGCCCCTTTTCCCCACTACTCAAATTTTTCTGAACTTTTAACTAACATTTTGATTTTATTGAAGCAATAATGTCGAAAGGACAATTTACACCTTAGTCTATCACTCTGTAAAGGCTGAGTCATGACCAAAACGCCACTTTTCATTTTTGTTCGTAATTTTAAACCTAACAATTGGTGCACTATTAGTGCAGCATTTCCTTTTTCCATTACAATCTGACAATAATATTGATCAAAAACAAAAAATAACGAATTCTCTAAGATTAAAAAAACACCAACTCGTCATCATAGCTATAGTCGGTCTATCAGCCTGCATTGCTGCAGCTATAAAATTAATCGACCAATATCGGATGATTTTCTCATGCATGCCAGGCGATGACTGATTGTTCCGACCCCAATTGTGGGGGAAGAACTATAAGCTCAATTGGGTTTTTTTGTTCAGTCAATTTTGGCCGATCGATATATACATCGTAGAGAAATGTGGATGGCACAATTGAAAAGCTCGTCCAGCGTAGAGTTCGGAATTAAAAACGAATTTCTCATATTTAATTTTTTTCGAGGTGTTATCAAGGTTTAATGTTTTGTGTGAGCATGTGATATTTGGCATGATTTTGTTCACTTTTAGCGTAATTTTTCTTCAAAAAAAATAAAATTAGCGTAAAATATAGCGTAAAATTTTCGCTGTAAAATGGTTAATAAAAAATTACATTAAATGCTACAAATGAAAAATCTTTGTTTTTAACAGAACAAAGACCATAAAATGGCTAGTTTTCGTATAATAGGGAAGTTTACTATCAAAAAAATTCGATTTTTCTTTGATAGCTGTTATTTTAAAAACCATTTCATATTTTATTAACTGTTTTTAAGTCTATTGGAGACTAGTACTTTTTCAAACCAAATGTCTGTTAATGAAAAATCTCATTTTAATGCAAGTTAAACGCAATGAACAAATAATTCTTTTTCAAGGAATCGCTTAAAGTTTTATCGATCCGAATATGAGTTTTCGTAAATTTTGTTAAAATTTCGATTATTTTTGAGATTTTAATAAAATTCTTTAATCCTATAGCATAGGCTCATTGATTAAAAGCGCAATAAGCCTTTTAAAGTGCAGTAAATGAGCCTATGTAGTAATTTGAGTGGACAACTAATGGCTGTTAAGACTTTAAATGATATTGACAGGACCCCCATCCTTTCCACTGCAACTAAAATGAACTGGGTTAGAGGTTTTATCTTCTAACTAATGTCTTTATGACCCCGATTTCAAGACTTTTCAATTTTTTTGGGTTTTTTTTTGTTTTCTTTCTCTTAATTTTGGTTCCCTTTGAAATCTTTTTCAAGTTTTCCAATTATTGACAGTAACCATTGGCTTAGAAAAGACGTACAGCCACAGATAAAGTTTTCAGAAAAAAATATATGATTTTAATGTCTTCGACACTGTCTGCTCGCACTAATCAAATGATTTTTCAGTTTTTGCCTGTATTTGTTGTCGTTTTCGTAGTCATGCGACTTATTGTGATGATCTAATGGTAATTTAAGATTCACACAAATGTCATTTTTTCGTGTCAGTCTCAAAAATTGACAGAACCTCTATCCCCTCTACTGCAAACAACACTAGTCTGGTTAGTGGTTTTATGTTTTACCTATTAGTTTTACTACTTCAATTCCATGAGATTTCACATTATGTTAATTTTTTAGATACTTTTTTCTTAGTAGTTAGGTTTTATACCGATTGTTTTAAACTCAAACATCTATTTTGGTTGTCTTTTCATTTGGTTGACAATTAGGTCAAAAATGTAGATGAGTTCAGGTCTGAACATCATGTAAGGACGCACTTCAACGAGCATCCTTGTTGTTTTAACCCCACTTGTGGGGGGAGAAACTATATGACCAAATGGGTTCATTTTTTTCAGACAATTTTGGCCGATCGATATATTCATCGTAGAGGAATGTGAGTTGTATCATAAAAAAGCTGGTCCAGTGTCAAAATTCAAAGTTCAATAAGATTTTTTCTGATTCTTGTTTTCTTCCGAGGAGTTATCGAGGATTGAACTTTTGAGTGAATACAGGATATTTGGTCGTTTTTAGTGTAATTTTTCTTCAAATTAAGATATTTTCTAAATCAATAGTATTTCAAAAGTAAATTTCAGGCCAAAATGGGCCAAATTGTGTTCCTATTAGACTAAAGGCGATAAAAAAGAACTCTTTCTGGTCTCATAGTGAAGTTCACTATCAAAAAAAAAATTCGAATTCTAGAATTCTATTTGAGAGCTCTTTTTTAATAAAACTTTTCTACTTTTTGTTTGCTTTTTAAAATCACCTAGAGACTAGTCACTCTTCATATCGAGTATCGAGATTCCACAAATGAAAAACCTACATTACAGTCATATGGAGCCCAATGAACAAAAAAATCCAGTTGCCCATGTTTCTCTGGCTTCGACTCTCAGTTTTGGTAATATTAAATGAAAATTTATATTTCTTTTTGAGGTTTAAATTTTTTGGAGTCTTATGGCAAGGCCTCATTTACCAACAGTGAAATATGTTCCGTAATGAGCATTAATTGAACATATCTAGTGCTTTGAGTGGAGAGCTAATGGCTGTTAAGACTTAAGAAAAACTTGAAATTTTTTTTTAACTTTAATCAATATTAAACTTATTGTCGTGAAATGTAAGTCAGTCTCAGTGACGGCAGCGCCCTCTTCATTGCTACTGCGACAAAATTTAATCTGGCTAGCGGTTATATCTTCTAGCTATTAGTTATATGACTTCATTGACACAAAATTTTGAAGTTATTTAGAAGAAACATTTTAGATATATTAGTATTATTTGTTACTTTTGAACTCTTATCACATTATCCAAATATTATACACATTATCCAAATATTATCCTAGTCCCATTACTTTAGTAGAGAAGACGTTCATTGGATCTCAGATAAAATTTTCAGAAAAAAAGCTTATGGTTTAATTTGTTTCGACACTTTCTTCTCTCATTTTTCAACTGAATTTTTGATTCTGCCTTTTTTTGATGTTTTTTTTCAAAGTCATAAGACTTGTTGTGATGCCCCAATGATTATATATTCATGAAAAAAATTTCTTCAAATTTAGATATTCTAAATTAATAGTATTTCAAAAGTAAATTTCAGGCCAATATGAGCCAATTTTGTGTTCTTATTAGACTAAATGCGATAAAAAAGAACTCTTTCTGGTCTCATAGTGAAGTTCACGATGAAAAAAATATTCGATTTCTAGAATTCTACTTGAGAGCTCTTTTTTATAAAAATTTTTCTACTTTTTGTTTGCTTTTTAAAGTCACCGAGAGACTAGTCACTCTTCATATCGAGGTTCCACAAATGACAAACCTACATTACAGTCACATGGAGCCCAATGAACAAAAAAATCCAGTTGCTCATTTTTCTCTGGCTTCGACTCTCAGTTTTGGTATTTTTGAATGAAATTTTATATTTCTTTTTGAGGTTAAAGTTTTTTGGAGTCCTATGCCAAGGCCTCATTTACTAACAGTAAAATATGTTCCGTAATGAGCATTAATTGAACATATCTAGTGCGTTGAGTGGAGAGCTAATGGCTGTTAAGACTTAAGAGTAACTTTCAATTTTTTTTGAACTTTAACCAATAAGAAACTTTTTGTCGTGAACTGTAAGTCAGTCTCAGTGACGGCAGCGCCCTCTTCATTGCTACTGCGACAAAATTTAATCTGGCTAGCGGTTATATCTTCTAGCTATTAGTTATATGACTTCAGTGACACAAAACTTTGAAGTTTTTTAGAAGAAACATTTTAGATATATTCGTATTATTTGTTACTTTTGAACTCTTATCACATTATCCAAATATTATACACATTATCCAAATATTATCCTAGTCCCATGACTTTAGTAGAGAAGACGTTCAGTGGATCTCAGATAAAATTTTCAGAAAAAAGCTTATGGTTTAATTGGTTGCGACGCTTTCTTCTCTCACTTTTCAACTGAATTTTTGATTCTGCCTGTTTTTGATGTTGTTTTCAAAGTCATAAGACTTGTTGTGATGCCCTAATGATTATATATGCATGAAAAAGTTTTTCTTCAAATTAAGATATTTTCTAAATTAATAGTATTTCAAAAGTAAATTTCAGGCCAAAATGAGCCAATTTTGTGTTCTTATTAGACTAAAGGCCATAAAAAAGAACTCTTTCTGGTCTCATAGTGAAGTTCACTATCAAAAAAAATATTCGAATTCTAGAATTCTATTTGAGAGCTCTTTTTTATAAAACTTTTTTACTTTTTGTTTGCTTTTTAAAGTCACCTAGAGACTAGTCACTCTCCATACCGAGGTTCCACAAATGACAAACCTACATTACAGTCACATGGAGCCCAATGAACAAAAAAATCCAGTCGCTCATTTTTCTCTGGCTTCGACTCTCAGTTTTGGTATTTTTGAATGGAAGTTTATATTTCTTTTTGAGGTTTAAGTTTTTTGGAGTCCTATGCCAAGGCCTCATTTACTAACAGTAAAATATGTTCCGTAATGAGCATTAATTGAACATATCTAGTGCGTTGAGTGGAGAGCTAACGGCTGTTAAGACTTAAGAATAACTTTCAATTTTTTTTGAACTTTAACCAATAAGAAACTTTTTGTCGTGAACTGTAAGTCAGTCTCAGTGACAGCAGCGCCCTCTTCATTGCTACTGCGACGAAATTTAATCTGGCTAGCGGTTATATCTTCTAGCTATTAGTTATATGACTTCATTGACACAAAACTTTGAAGTTTTTTAGAAGAAACATTTTAGATATAATCGTATTATTTGTTACTTTTGAACTCTTATCACATTATCCAAATATTATACACATTATCCAAATATTATCCTAGTCCCATGACTTTAGTAGAGAAGACGTTCAGTGGATCTCGGATAAAATTTTCAGAAAAAGCTTATGGTTTAATTGGTTGCGACGCTTTCTTCTCTCACTTTTCAACTGAATTTTTGATTCTGCCTCTTTTGATGTTGTTTTCAAAGTCATAAGACTTGTTGTGATGCCCTAATGATTATATATGCATGAAAAAAATTTTCTTCAAATTAAGATATTTTCTTAATTAATAGTATTTCAAAAGTAAATTTCAGGCAAAATGAGCCAATTTTGTGTTCCTATTAGACTAAAGGCCATAAAAAAGAACTCTTTCTGGTCTCATAGTGAAGTTCACTATCAAAAAAAAATATTCGAATTCTAGAATTCTATTTGAGAGCTCTTTTTTATAAAACCTTTTTACTTTTTGTTATTTCAGCCCATATTCTAACAAGGAGGCTCGTTAATATGCGTTCGCACATGATGTTCCGACCCCAGCTCGACTACATTTTTGACTCAAATGTCAATCAAACGAAGAGATAACAAAAAAAGATGTTTGAGTTCAAAACAATCGTTACACAACATATTTACTAGTTAAATTAAATAATGCCATGCCTCATTACAGTGCCAACGAGATCTGATATTAATGACCAACGAGACTTTGACCTTTCTTTGGTTAGACTGACTAAGCCATAGAAACAAACTAAAGAAAAACTCAAAAACTTACAAACGATTTGCGAAAACAAACTTTTGCTACCATTGAATTCGTTAGCTATTATCTCAATATTTTGTAATTTCAATTCAATTATTATATCTACTATTTCAGCTGAAGGATTTATACTGAGAGATTAAATAAGTTTACTTGTTCGACATATGAAAACCATTTGGATCTGTTTTTACGCAATTGTGCTGAAAGAAGAGAAAAAGAAAAACAAAAAATGAATAGTCAAAAAACGTTTAGAAAAACGCATATTGTCCATTAAACAAAACATCAGTGACAAAGAATATCATAAGATGTGTTGTTTTTTGAAATACAATAAATTGGTTGGGAACTCTCATTGATGAAAATTTGTTACATTTTGAAGAAAAGAACAACAAAAACCGAATAATCTGAAAAATTTTCGACAATGTATATCATAAACTTTAACACTATTTGCTATAACTATCAAGTAACATGAACTATCAAGTATAACTGCATCACGTAACATCCTTCATTCGACCTTCAATTACAGGACTACTACACCTGTCAGCAATTTATGGCTACCTTAAGAAAAAAAAAGTCAAAAACAGCAAATTCAACAAAAAAAATTGAGCAAAAAAAGTGTCGAAGGCATTAAAAAAATGAAATTCCACAAAAAACTTTTCTATTTTCAATTATTCTTTTCAATTTTTTTTCAATTATAATGGACTATGCTTGTTGCCATTCGTATTCAACAAGACGACCCTACAACAAGTTATTGACTATAAAAACAACATCAAAGACAGGCAAAAACCACAAAATTCAGTTGAAAATTGCCAGAAGAAGGTGTGGAAGCAATTTAAATCATAATCTCTTCTCTGAAACTTTTATCTATGATCTGTTGAACGTCTTTCCTAAACCAATGGGAACTACAAGTGATGGGATATTTTAATAAGATTTCAAAAAGATCCAAAACAAGTAACCAAATTTTTTGAAAAAGATTTATGAAAACTCGTGGCTTTGAAGTTCTAAAACCAAGAGGTAGAAAATAAAATCGCTAACGAGATCAATTTTGGCTGCAGTAGAAAGAAAGAATTTAAAAAAAAAATTGAAAAAACTCTTGGCTTTGAAGTTCTAAAACTAAGAGGTAGAAAATAAAATCGCTAACAAGATCAATTTTGGCTGCAGTAGAAAGAATTGGGATCTTGTCAATACTGAGACTGACTAACTGTTCACTAAAAATTTTAAGTAGGTTAAGGTAAAAAAATTCTAAAAATTATTTAAAGTCTTAACAGCCATTAAACTCAAAAGTTTTCAAGGGAGGTCAATAACAAAGCTCAGATATAACATGATGGGAAGCAGGGGATTTTTTTCATGCATATATAATCATTAAATTCATCAAATAAATTACTATAAACTGATTACGAAACCAAAAAAACTGCCTTTGGTTAGACTAAGCCATAGAAAGGGACTAAAGATGCAGAAAAACTCAAAAAAATACAAACGATTTGCGAAAACACAAATTATTGATACCATTAAAATCATTCGCTATCATCTGAAAATTCTTTATTTTCATTTCAATGGTTATTTTTACTAATTCAGATACAGGATTTATACTGAGAGATTAAATACGTTTACTTGCACCACAATTGAAAACCATTGGGATCTGTTATTACGCGATTGTGGTGAAATTAGAGAAAAAAATTACAAGACTGGACCATTCAAAAAACGTTTGAAAACGTATTTTGTTCAAAACGTCAGCCACGACAGACATAATATCAGTAGGTATGTTATTTTTTGAAATAAATTAAACTAAATGGGACCTTTCATTGATGAAAGTGAGTTACAAGTTGGTCAAAAGAACAACAAAAACTGAAAAGTATGAAAAATCGTTGATACTGTATATCCCACACTCTAGGACTATTCTCTATGAAGTTAAGGGTTTGGGTAATATCAAGCATGCAGTCCGTATTCACAGGTTGATAAAATCGGTCAGCAGTTTGCGGCTACCTAAAGAACAAAAAAAGAGGCGAAAACAGCAAATTCAAGAAAAAACTGAGCGAGAAAAGCGTCGAAGTCACTAAAAGTTGAATTTTCAGTGAAAACATTTTACATTCAATTGATTTTTCAACAGCAATTGGATTCCATTTTTTAACAATGTGACTTTATAATATCATAAAATTTGAACAAATACATTAGAACCACAATTTTTTTTAGAAAACTCGTAGTATCAACAGAAGCCAGTAAATATGCTAAATTATGATGCGATGAGACGACAAAGATGTTTGTCTTTTATAGGTTATCAATAAAACATTACACAAGTCATTGACAACAACAAAAACAGTCAAAAACCAAAAATTCGGATGAAAAAAGCGAGATGAAAATGTCGAAGCAATTTACACCATAGAATTTTTTCATAAAAAATTATCTATGATCCGTTGAATCTCTTCCCTAAGGCAATGAGAACTATCATTATTAGTATATATATTTAAGATTTCAAAAAGAACAAAAATAAGAAATATGTATCTAAAAATTTAACATAATGTGAAATCTCGTGGCATTGAAGTAGTAAAACTAATAGGTAAAACATAAAACCACTAACCAGACTGGTGTTGTTTGCAGGGGTCCTGTCAATTTTTGAGACTGACTAACAGTTCACGAAAAAATTTTTAGATTCGTTAATGAACAAAAAAAGATTTCGAAAAAATATTTTTTTAAACTTTAACTGCCATTAAATCAATAATTTTCAAGTGAAGTCAATCAATACACTCAAATAAGATCCCACGGAGGACAAGGTTGTTTTTCATGCTTAACTAATCAATAAGATATCACAATAAGTCTTATGACTATGAAAGCAACAACAAAAACAGGCAAAAACCAAAAAGTCATTAGAAAAGTGCGAGAAATAAGTGTCGAAGCTATTCAAGCCATAAGTTTTTCTCTGAAAACGTTATCTGTAACCTTTTGTACGTACTCTCTAAGTCAATGGGAGCTATCAACATTAGGATAATGTGATAAATTTTCAAAAGTAACGAATAATACAAAAAGGTAAAAAAAAATAAATTTTTTTTTGAGATCTTTTGGCATATAACCAATAGTCAGAAGAAATAACTGCCAACCAGAAAAATTTTAGTTGCAATAGAAAAAATTGGGGTCCTGTTAAAAGTGAGGCTTGCTATTTTTTTACGAAAAATAAAGTTTAAGATAATTAAGTTAATTAGTTTTGTTTAATGTTCAAAAAAAAATTCGAAAAATTAATTTTAAAGTCTTTACAGCCATTAGTTTCAATAGCCTTCAACGTAAGTCAATAAATAGGCTCAGTTATGCCCAGAGGGGAGAAAAAAGATGTTTGTACTTCATAGGTAACCAATAAGGCATCACAATACGTGTTATGACTATGAAAACAACAACAAAATTAGGCAAAAAACAAAAAATTCGGTAGAAAAATGCAAGAAGAAATTGTCGAAGCCATTTAAATCATAATCTTTTCCCTGAAAGCTTTATGTTTGATCCATTGAATTTCTTTTCTAGCCATTGGGACCTATCATCATTAGATTTCTAAAGTAACCAGTAACACGAAAATATATAATTTTTTTTTTGAAATCTTGTGGTGTTGAAGCCATATAACCAATAATTTGAAAAGAAAACCTCTAAACAGAATAAATTTGGTTGCAATAGAAAAGGAAGGATGAGGGTCCTTTCATCACGGAGATTGCCTTACATTTCATGAAAATAAAGTTATGATTTGTTATTAATAAAAAAAATTTTCAAAAATTTATTTTTGAAGACTTTATTAGCTCTTTATTCCATTAACTGTCAACTCAAAGCACTAAATAGGTTCATTTAATGCTCATCACGGAAAATATAGTCTTTAAGTTAAAAAGTCTATGGTATAGGACTGCAAAAGTTTAGTAAAACCTCAAAAAAAATCAGAATTGCATTTAAAATTGCGAAAAATCAAGAGTCGAAGCCAAAAATACATGAGCAATTCCTTGAAAACGAATTTTTTGTTCATTGTGCTTCGGTTGACTTAATATGAGGTTTGTCTCTAACAGAACTGCGATATGAAAAGTAACTAATGTTTAGGTGACTTGAAGAGTAAAAAAAATGAAAAGTTTATTAAAAACAAAGAGCTCTTAAATAGAATTCATTGTTTTTTGTTTTGAAGTTTCCTATGAGACCTGAACTAGTCTGTTTATCGTCTTTATTTTGATAGTAACACAAAAATGATTCATTTTGTGGCCTGAAATGTAATTTTAAAATACTATTTATATAAAAGATATCTTAATTTGATGAAAAATTACACAAAAAGTGAACAAAATCTTGCCAAATATCCCGTGTTCAGACAAAACTTCCATCCCCGATAAATCCTCGAAGAAAAACGAAATTCAAACAAATCTTTTTATTTTTGAGTTCCACACTGGACGAGCTTTTTAATGATACCACTCACTTTTCTCTACGATGAATATATCGATCGACCAAAATCGTCTGAACAAAAAAAAACCATTTGAGTGTTTAGTTCCTCCCCCCACTAGTGGTGTCGGAACAATTGTACACGCAAAGGAGCTGGCGCAAATCTCATTTCGAAAACTGAGTATGCCTATATTTTATTTATCATATTGCATTCAAATTAAACAGCAATAAATCCTATTTTCGAGAAAAAGTGTACAACAATACATCTGAATCTGAAAGCATCTTGAGAAATAAACATTCATTAAAATATTTTTCGAGAAAACGCGTGATGGTAATCAAATGTTCAAATCCGAAAGATATTTGAAGTTGATTTCAATTTGTTCGTCTATTTTTTTTTCAAGCGTTTTGCTGTTGCTGTTTCGAAATTCGTTTAGTTATCTTTCTTCGAAGATCGGCAGCAACAAAAATAAAGCATAAGAACGAGCACAGCGACAATGATCGCCAAGTACATGTAGTTCGCTTCGTCAGTGACGAAAGCGTGAACATCGTCTTTTACATCTGTGACGTCATCTTTGATCTCGCTGACGGTGTCGGAGACGTCGGATTTGATGTCGTTCATGGTATCTTTGATGTCTGATTTCAAGTCGTCGAAGGTGCTTTTGAGGTCATTTTTCAAATCCTCGGCGAAATCTTGCAAGTCCTGAGAAAATAAAAAATATTATTTTATATACAATAATGAGAATTGAAACAGCTATTCTATTTGAATAGACATGCATTTGTCGTGGTTCGCTAAAACACGAGTTGACAGAATTTTAATTGAGAACGACTGAATATATTCTTAGCGACCACGACCAGTTTTCTTCAGCCCGTTGCTAGAAAACTAATTTTAAATTATTGAGTACTGCAAATACAAGCGCAACATCGTATATTTTCCATTCCAACTTTTACCTAGCATTCAATTTATTGACTCACTCAACTCGTGTTTGAGATTTTGACAATTTAATTTTTTCTCCCGCCATTTGCTAAAAATTATTTCAATGAAAAGTATTGCGTTTGCCCGTTTTTGATGTAGTCTCTAGAGATACTCCGTTGAACTTGAACTTTATCTTCATTGTTAAAGCAACAATCAATTATGAGCTGTGTGAATTGATTTCACGCATTGCACAGCCCGACATTAATTGCAGAAACGTTTCAGCCAAAAAAGGAACCCCATTCAAGTCGTCTATCGGTACCAAAATGAACAAACTGAAACATCTTTCAAACCCTTTTTACAGATAACGTAGAAAGTGCTTGAAGTATGCTTGCAAACATATAAAACAAATCAGATAAGGATTCAATTAAGGGAGACTAAACAAAAGTAGGCACTGGCCACATCTTTAACCTACTAATATACAAATATTAGCATCAGAAATGAGTAAATTTATCAAAAATTCTGTACCAGTCAACATTTAGTAATGCCAATTTCACTTTTCCGACTAAAAACAAATCTGCATTATATCACTTTTTCAAATATTAAATGTGCACAAAATATTGTAATGTAACTTGACCTCTTTTAGCTTTGCGAATCCGACTTCTTGACTTCCACATGGTGAGTCGGTGGAAGAGGAGACGGGGGTTGCTATAGCTTGGGCAAACAGCACCGCACACAACAAGTACACACTCATTCGGTTCATGATGACAAAATGCTCTTAGGAGACGTTTGAATTGGAACTAAACGAAGATTAACATTTTTTTCCTAAGTAGCTATATAGCAGAGCCATATCAAATATTATCACTAAGCTATTTGCAGTTACGTATTTGGTGAGAAAAAGAAGTAGCAAGTAGAGGTCATCAAAAAAGACGTCATCAAAGTAGAGGTCATCAACGTTTTAACACGTTGAAAAATTAGTTCGCTCCGTCAAAACAAATAAAATTTTTATTTGATATTTTTAATGATTATATAATTTGATTGAGTAATTTTTATTATGATTGCCGTGTCAGATTTCTTGTGTTTTGATAATGAATAAAACAGCGCTTGTTTTCAAATTGAATACAAGTCTTTCGCCAGTGGTCTTCCGGTTTCACTGATGAAATTCAAAAGTTTCATCCATATCGTTGGCTCAATTCTATTTAAAGGCCACAAATAAAATATTTACAGGCAAAGATTTCAAAGTTGTTTGTAAATAGTATTAACTGTGACTATGGGACCGAAAAACAAAAAGAGAAGAAATATTCCGAAGAAGTATGCCGTACTTACCAATTAAAGCAACGAGCAACAAAAGTTTAAAATTAAAGATTTGTGTTAAATTTTAAATTTTGTCCGATATTTATACAAACAAATTAACAAAACAACTGTTTTTACATAAAATTTTTAATTGATACACGCCCAAGTAACTCATAAAAGATAATAGATGCTGTAAATTAATTCCATTACAATATAATTTACTGGTAATAAAGAACACCGGAATTTCCCCTCCTACCTACGAAATGTTTTTTTGAAGCTTAATATAAAGTGCAATGAACGCTTTCTCTACTAACTTTTTAAATAAAAATATAGAATTTTCAATTATCAACTTTTTTCTATTGCAAAGTGTAAATTACTGAACTCTCGCTTGGCTCACAACCGATAATTGTTATTATTATCAGTTCATTTTGAACCAACAACCGAATCACTCAAAACTACTGAAAAATTCGGGAAATTGGAGAAAATGAACTCACAAATTTGTTTCTAATTTCTTTACAGTGCTAAGGATTTAGTATTCGTCAAAATTACAAAACATTTTCAAACTATGGGTTTCATTTTGTCCAAATTTGAGTGCTGCAAAGGTTTAAATTCAGCGTTTCCTAACTAAAATATTACAGAAAAGTATCTTCGTTATAGTAAACTGCACCTTTCAATGCCCTTTTTTTCTCACCAACAAAGTTATAGGTTGATTAAGTGTTAGAAATTTTCCGCTATCCTGGTCTTTTTTTGTTTGGCCAAGCCAAATTAGGTCGATCTATGTCTTTTACCGAGAGATACAAAAAAGTATCAAGGGAAAGTCCCTGAAAAGCTGAATGGACTGTTGAACAAAAATTTTCATTTTTTTATTTTTCGAGTAAAAGAAGGCGTTCACAGTTTTCGCTATACCTGCTTTTTTATGCAGTCAGTTCGCAAATAGTTGACTCTTCAATAGTTCTCTGTAAACTATCGGGATGATTATAATGGGAAATTGCATTTGGTATAATCGAATGTACAAGACACCAAACTTCCATGCTTTTTATCATATCAAAAAAATGAGAACAAACCGCTAGAAATTATTAATTTGGAAAACACTTTAAAAATTTCAGGTAATTTTATTCTCTTTGATTTTGCGATATCATTATACGATTATTATTCACACAAAAATGTTTGCTGTCGATTTTTAAAAGTGAGAAAAGTGTCAAATTTATCTCTCTTGACGTAAGAATGTCGGAAACGTTTTGAAACAGCGATTTTCAAAATAAAAACAATAAAAATTTTATAATGTTTTGTTATCATTGAAACTAATTTGGCAGCAAAAATGACTCAGATGATGCTTAATCATCAGAAATTTTAGAGCAAGCATCAACCATAAAACGGTGCATAATTAGAGAAGAGAAATTATCATTTGCCGTATTCAAAAGTACTCAAAGCGTCAATTATGTCCACAAAAACTGCTTTGTGTTCCGATAAAACTAAGAAAACGGAAAAAAACTGACAATGGAAAGAGATAAATTGTTAAAATAAAATGCAGCTCCTTGCAACATATTACAAGCTTTTTCTTCTTTCTCTCTTTTAGTCTAATTTTGTCGAAGAAAAATAAGAGAAAAAGTTTTCAAGATTTTCCAGATTTCTGACCTTTTAAGGCTTATTAGACAAAAAGGCAAAGAATTAACAGTATTTTTAATGATTAATCAGCTAAAATTTGCACTTCAGCTAGATGCAAGTCTTGAATAAGGTTTAGCACGAATGTCTGAAAAATATGATTTTATTTAGTAAAAGTGAAAGCAATGTACTTTACTTTGTTTCCCTCGAGCAAAAAATTTAGTTCTCAAAAGATTTATGAAAACTTTTGACCACATGAAACTGAAAAATCTATAACGAACAGATTGATGGAAAAAGTCAACGTTAAGCCCATTGACGTCAGAAAAAGAAGCAACACAATACGTAAAGACGAAGAAAAAAATGTAAATAATTTTCAACAGACAATGTGCTCTTTATTGGAATACAGTTCCAGCCAGATTGTTCAAATAAACCAAATTCAACGTCTAAAAGAATTTTTTAACCTCAATAACAATTAAAGGTTCATAATTTTTTCACAGAATCCTAAGCAAATGTCTCCAATTTGCGTGATTTGGGCAGGCGTTCTCCACAAATCTAATGAAACATTTTTTTATTGGTAAGTAATTACCTAAACAAAAGATGTGTCTCACAGCAACAAAAAACCAAACGTTTAAAAACTAACAACCAAGAATTCGCGTTTATTGCATTACCAAAAATTCTTTCATAGGTTCAACAATCTTCTCACATTAGGAAAAAAAAAGTAAGAGAAAAAGACAGAAATGTAAAACGAGACAAAAGAATCAAATTTCGACATAGTTTTTCTGATAAAAAAACCGGGTTGGTTTCGAATGGTTAACTTGTGAGAACTTGCAAGTTTCTTGCAAGTTCGTACAAGGCGGTGCATCGCCTTCCAAGTTTTTCTTCAATATAACTGCTAGTTTTCTTATATCAAATCAATCATAAATTCTATTTAACGGGTTTTTCAGTTTGGACTGAAACTTACAAGTTAACCATTTGACTTGCAAGTTCTTACAAGTTAACCACCTTTTGCACGAAACTTGCAAGTTCTTACAAGTTAACCATTCGGTCTCGACCCGGGAATTTTCGAAAACAAACTATTGCTTAGAAACAACCCTAAGTAACCACAAAAAACCCTAATTGCAAATATAAAAATTTAAAAGGATGTTTTTAGAACGGAAAATTATTGCTTCAAATGGAATGCAGAAGAGACATCCCGTTTCAGCAAACTAAGCGAAAGCATTGTCCTAATAGTGAAACTTAGCATGATAACAAAAATCTCTGAATTACGTTTAAAGGATTGAAAAATGATTTTTTTAATCATAGATTCTCCTAAGCGTACAACTTTTACTTGAAATAAACGAATAGGCTACCTCGGCCAAAACTGTGGAGAAAAACATATCAAACAGATGTAAAAATCCGAACGCTTAAAAGTCATTTTTCTCGTCTTAAATTTTTTCAAATCATTTTTACTTTGTCTACCTCAAAGTAAAACTCATCCAACAAATACTGTGTCTCTGTTTCTTTTTTCTTTAGCAAATTGACTTATGTTCAGCATATTCACTTGTGTTCAGCAGATTGAATTGAATACTAAACGCTCAAGTCGTAGGTGGACAGCGTTCAAATACTAACAATTGCCATTTTAGTAGCTGATGGCGGCTATTAAAAACCAGTATATGATACCCGTACACTTCCTCTACAAAACACTTTAGATGCCAATCTTCTAAAGTTTTAGACTGTTTGGAGCCATTTGTTTGAATAAGAAAGATGGTGGCAAAAAACTAAGAAAGTAACTGGTATTCTGTCGTCATCTTGCCCTTATGGGGTTCTCAATGAGAAGATTTTTTGAATAATTAAGTGTCCTTTTGGGAAGGAAGTAAACTTTAAATTTTTCTTCTTGTTTCTAATTCCTGGAGCTTGATTGTCTTCTCATTGATGTTTGTTGTTTTTGGTTGATTGAGCTTATTGAAGAGAGGATCTAATATAAAAACCACTAACCTTGAAAATAATGCTCTGACACATTTCGGCAATCGAAATTTGCTGAACTCATTGAAATCTGAGAAAACCAATTTAATTCAACTGGAGAAAAAAGTTTATCCAAGTAGTAATGCAACTCTGCGTCAACATCTAGACAGAATATTTTGAGCCAATGACCATCCATTAACCAGATTTTCAATTACTACAAAATCTCTGTTTTCAAATGATTTTTTTTTCAAATTTTTTCCCGATTAAAATAATTGAATTTCTCCATTTTGGACAAGTCTCACATGAGAGTTCGCATCATATGTTTGTGTATGTTCGGAAGTCGGGACTTTTGAGTGGCGTTGCGAGTAAAAACACTTTTCAGTGTGACCAATTTTTGCACAGAATGTGTTGGACTGTTTTTGCGTAATAGAACCAAAACGTTGGCGCGGAATGTTTTCTAATATTGATTTCAAAAATAAGAGTAAAACTCAGCCTAAAAATAATAGTAATGATTAAAATGAAAAATTAGTAAACAATAATTTAAAAAAATAGTAATAACAGTAATATTTATAAAAAATTATTATGCCGCAGAGGTATGCTCAAATCGTCACAGGGAATATTGCCCGATCTACGTATCTATTGTTCGTTTTTCCTATGTTAATACATTGAAAATGCTACAATATTGCAAGAAATAGATTCTTTAGCAAAAAAGGCAAAATTGTTGGGAATTGCCCAACCCGTGTTTGCAAAAGTGTCCAAATTTTAACAGCAAATTTGAGATACAAGCTGTGTATCCTATTTTTTGCGCGGTACATATCACGAATCTGCTCGATTATTGTATCTTTTTTCGCTAGTAAGGTAACTCTATTTCGCACTGAATGTATCTAATTTTCGCAATGAATGTACCTATATTCCGCAAATAAGCCTGATGTAATGCGCGTTTATTAATTGGTAGCAATTAAGTGGCTAAAAGTGATTTACAGGTTAATAGAATACCATATAGGGCTTTTTATATTTATAAAAAATTTATCAAAATGTTGTTATCTAATGTGAGTTGTAGAACAAAAAATGAATTGGCGTCACTCAAAGCCTATTCCTAGGGATTTCTCAATAATTTGACAAATATATTAATTTCTGAAAAATACCTGTTTCTTTCAGGGTAATGGAAAAATAAAATAAATTTTGGCTGATATTCTTGATCGTCGCCTTACTATTTCTTCATGGTTTTTCAGGCTTTTATTTGTATTCAAGCACCATTGCTTTGAGATAATTTTACTAAAATTTGACATATAAATTAGCTTCTGAACAATACCTCAGTTTCAATTTTTTCTTTTCCTATGATTTATTGTTTAATTGGCTATTTCATCAAGAAACCTAGCATTTAGATAAATTTTTCTATCTATAAAACGAAGGTTTGTCCTATAGCAATCTATTAACTCCTTCTGTTTGCCCATAAAAAGATAAGACTGAACAGAGAAAAATTTCGGTAAAAAATCACAGGGATTCGATTGCTGTTTTTTTGCTAAATTCAGTTTACTGAGTGATTTGCAGTTTAATTCAGCACATGAATTGTTAATTTGGGTTTGTTCAATATTTTTGCGTTTACTTTCTGGTTTGCAGGTGTTTAGCAATTTTTTTCTGATAAATCCGTCAATTCTGCTTCTGTTTTGGATGGCCATTATATTTCTTTGAAAATTCCCGCACTTACTCGACTGCTTTTCGCGTCCTTTTACAGGTTTATAGAGATCTATTATTTTTTGAATCAGCATCCTGTTGCGCCTATTTACAAGTTCATAGTTGTTTATAAATGTTTTTGTGTCTATTTATAGGTTTACAGGTGTCGAATAATTTTTTCTGGAAAATTTCGCCATACTGTTCTCTCTCTCTCTCTCTCTCTATATATATATATATATATATATATATATATAATATATATATATATATATATATATATTTGTTATATATATATAAATCTCATAAATATTAAATTCAGAAGCAGAAAAAAGGTGTATATCACATATCAAATGACTTGCACTACAAAACAAAAACCAAAATTCTGAATAAATATATTTTGTCGCGTCATTAATTCACAGCTTTAATTCACTGTAACAGCTTCAAGTCACTTTTGCAGGCTCATTTAATAAAGCTTAAATTACTTTTGCATGCTCAAAAGTGCGCCGTTTAGTAGGCTCAATTGCGAATAAGAGATGAATTTACTTCGAAAAATGAATACTAAAATCAATGGAAACGCGATTCAAGACTTGTCACCTATTTTAATATTTTAAAGTATCTCAATTTTGGAAAAATGGCGTAAAATTTTTTGCGAAAAATAAGATACAAAGCTAGTCTCCTAACTTCGTCCATTTAATGTATCTATTTTTTGCGCGGTTTTTACTAAGGCGGAAATTTTTGGGTATACCTCTGCGTCGTAATGACAACAACATTCTTTATGATTTCGCGCAAATTTCGATTCTATCATCTCGTTTTGTTCTATATTAAGATGTTCAGTATGATTTGAAGTCCTCTAATTTATCCCAACCCGGAGGATAGCAACAATACTTCACTTTTTCTAATGTCT